>NC_132814.1:223984-343707 GCF_048594095.1 Paramormyrops kingsleyae
ACATTCTGAGTTGTTTTCATGAAACCTGCGCTTCCCTACAAGAGTTCAACCTACCATTATAGGAAAACTTGTTTTCGTGAAGAAATCTAACTTGACATTCTGAGTTGTTTTCATGAAACCTGCGCTTCCCCTACAAGAGTTCAACCTACCATTATAGGAAAACGTGTTTTCGTGAAGAAATCATGACAAACTAACACAAAATGAAGATTTCATTATAACTTGACATTCTGAGTTGTTTTCATGAAACCTGCGCTTCCCCTACAAGAGTTCAACCTACCATTATAGGAAAACGTGTTTTCGTGAAGAAATCATGACAAACTAACACAAAATGAAGATTTCATTATAACTTGACATTCTGAGTTGTTTTCATGAAACCTGCGCTTCCCCTATAAGAGTTCAACCTACCATTATAGGAAAACGTGTTTTCGTGAAGAAATCATGACAAACTAACACAAAATGAAGATTTCATTATAACTTGACATTCTGAGTTGTTTTCATGAAACCTGCGCTTCCCCTATAAGAGTTCAACCTACCATTATAGGAAAACGTGTTTTCGTGAAGAAATCATGACAAACTAACACAAAATGAAGATTTCATTATAACTTGACATTCTGAGTTGTTTTCATGAAACCTGCGCTTCCCCTACAAGAGTTCAACCTACCATTATAGGAAAACGTGTTTTCGTGAAGAAATCATGACAAACTAACACAAAATGAAGATTTCATTATAACTTGACATTCTGAGTTGTTTTCATGAAACCTGCGCTTCCCCTACAAGAGTTCAACCTACCATTATAGGAAATCGTGTTTTCGTGAAGAAATCATGACAAACTAACACAAGATGAAGATTTCATTATAACTTGACATTCTGAGTTGTTTTCATGAAACCTGCGCTTCCCCTACAAGAGTTCAACCTACCATTATAGGAAAACGTGTTTTCGTGAAGAAATCATGACAAACTAACACAAGATGAAGATTTCATTATAACTTGACATTCTGAGTTGTTTTCATGAAACCTGCGCTTCCCCTATAAGAGTTCAACCTACCATTATAGGAAAACGTGTTTTCGTGAAGAAATCATGACAAACTAACACAAGATGAAGATTTCATTATAACTTGACATTCTGAGTTGTTTTCATGAAACCTGCGCTTCCCCTACAAGAGTTCAACCTACCATTATAGGAAAACGTGTTTTCGTGAAGAAATCATGACAAACTAACACAAGATGAAGATTTCATTATAACTTGACATTCTGAGTTGTTTTCATGAAACCTGCGCTTCCCCTACAAGAGTTCAACCTACCATTATAGGAAAACGTGTTTTCGTGAAGAAATCATGACAAACTAACACAAAATGAAGATTTCATTATAACTTGACATTCTGAGTTGTTTTCATGAAACCTGCGCTTCCCCTATAAGAGTTCAACCTACCATTATAGGAAAACGTGTTTTCGTGAAGAAATCATGACAAACTAACACAAGATGAAGATTTCATTATAACTTGACATTCTGAGTTGTTTTCATGAAACCTGCGCTTCCCCTACAAGAGTTCAACCTACCATTATAGGAAAACGTGTTTTCGTGAAGAAATCATGACAAACTAACACAAGGTGAAGATTTCATTATAACTTGACATTCTGAGTTGTTTTCATGAAACCTGCGCTTCCCCTACAAGAGTTCAACCTACCATTATAGGAAAACGTGTTTTCGTGAAGAAATCATGACAAACTAACACAAGGTGAAGATTTCATTATAACTTGACATTCTGAGTTGTTTTCATGAAACCTGCGCTTCCCCTATAAGAGTTCAACCTACCATTATAGGAAAACGTGTTTTCGTGAAGAAATCATGACAAACTAACACAAAATGAAGATTTCATTATAACTTGACATTCTGAGTTGTTTTCATGAAACCTGCGCTTCCCCTATAAGAGTTCAACCTACCATTATAGGAAAACGTGTTTTCGTGAAGAAATCATGACAAACTAACACAAAATGAAGATTTCATTATAACTTGACATTCTGAGTTGTTTTCATGAAACCTGCGCTTCCCCTACAAGAGTTCAACCTACCATTATAGGAAAACGTGTTTTCGTGAAGAAATCATGACAAACTAACACAAAATGAAGATTTCATTATAACTTGACATTCTGAGTTGTTTTCATGAAACCTGCGCTTCCCCTACAAGAGTTCAACCTACCATTATAGGAAAACGTGTTTTCGTGAAGAAATCATGACAAACTAACACAAAATGAAGATTTCATTATAACTTGACATTCTGAGTTGTTTTCATGAAACCTGCGCTTCCCCTACAAGAGTTCAACCTACCATTATAGGAAAACGTGTTTTCGTGAAGAAATCATGACAAACTAACACAAAATGAAGATTTCATTATAACTTGACATTCTGAGTTGTTTTCATGAAACCTGCGCTTCCCCTACAAGAGTTCAACCTACCATTATAGGAAAACGTGTTTTCGTGAAGAAATCATGACAAACTAACACAAGATGAAGATTTCATTATAACTTGACATTCTGAGTTGTTTTCATGAAACCTGCGCTTCCCCTATAAGAGTTCAACCTACCATTATAAGAAATCGTGTTTTCGTGAAGAAATCATGACAAACTAACACAAGATGAAGATTTCATTATAACTTGACATTCTGAGTTGTTTTCATGAAACCTGCGCTTCCCCTACAAGAGTTCAACCTACCATTATAGGAAAACGTGTTTTCGTGAAGAAATCATGACAAACTAACACAAAATGAAGATTTCATTATAACTTGACATTCTGAGTTGTTTTCATGAAACCTGCGCTTCCCCTACAAGAGTTCAACCTACCATTATAGGAAAACGTGTTTTCGTGAAGAAATCATGACAAACTAACACAAAATGAAGATTTCATTATAACTTGACATTCTGAGTTGTTTTCATGAAACCTGCGCTTCCCCTACAAGAGTTCAACCTACCATTATAGGAAAACGTGTTTTCGTGAAGAAATCATGACAAACTAACACAAAATGAAGATTTCATTATAACTTGACATTCTGAGTTGTTTTCATGAAACCTGCGCTTCCCCTATAAGAGTTCAACCTACCATTATAGGAAAACGTGTTTTCGTGAAGAAATCATGACAAACTAACACAAAATGAAGATTTCATTATAACTTGACATTCTGAGTTGTTTTCATGAAACCTGCGCTTCCCCTAAAAGAGTTCAACCTACCATTATAGGAAAACGTGTTTTCGTGAAGAAATCATGACAAACTAACACAAGATGAAGATTTCATTATAACTTGACATTCTGAGTTGTTTTCATGAAACCTGCGCTTCCCCTATAAGAGTTCAACCTACCATTATAGGAAAACGTGTTTTCGTGAAGAAATCATGACAAACTAACACAAAATGAAGATTTCATTATAACTTGACATTCTGAGTTGTTTTCATGAAACCTGCGCTTCCCCTACAAGAGTTCAACCTACCATTATAGGAAAACGTGTTTTCGTGAAGAAATCATGACAAACTAACACAAAATGAAGATTTCATTATAACTTGACATTCTGAGTTGTTTTCATGAAACCTGCGCTTCCCCTATAAGAGTTCAACCTACCATTATAGGAAAACGTGTTTTCGTGAAGAAATCATGACAAACTAACACAAAATGAAGATTTCATTATAACTTGACATTCTGAGTTGTTTTCATGAAACCTGCGCTTCCCCTACAAGAGTTCAACCTACCATTATAGGAAAACGTGTTTTCGTGAAGAAATCATGACAAACTAACACAAAATGAAGATTTCATTATAACTTGACATTCTGAGTTGTTTTCATGAAACCTGCGCTTCCCCTACAAGAGTTCAACCTACCATTATAGGAAAACGTGTTTTCGTGAAGAAATCATGACAAACTAACACAAAATGAAGATTTCATTATAACTTGACATTCTGAGTTGTTTTCATGAAACCTGCGCTTCCCCTACAAGAGTTCAACCTACCATTATAGGAAATCGTGTTTTCGTGAAGAAATCATGACAAACTAACACAAGATGAAGATTTCATTATAACTTGACATTCTGAGTTGTTTTCATGAAACCTGCGCTTCCCCTACAAGAGTTCAACCTACCATTATAGGAAATCGTGTTTTCGTGAAGAAATCATGACAAACTAACACAAGATGAAGATTTCATTATAACTTGACATTCTGAGTTGTTTTCATGAAACCTGCGCTTCCCCTACAAGAGTTCAACCTACCATTATAGGAAAACGTGTTTTCGTGAAGAAATCATGACAAACTAACACAAGATGAAGATTTCATTATAACTTGACATTCTGAGTTGTTTTCATGAAACCTGCGCTTCCCCTATAAGAGTTCAACCAACCATTATAGGAAAACGTGTTTTCGTGAAGAAATCATGACAAACTAACACAAGATGAAGATTTCATTATAACTTGACATTCTGAGTTGTTTTCATGAAACCTGCGCTTCCCCTACAAGAG
The DNA here is from genome assembly GCF_048594095.1 of Paramormyrops kingsleyae. Taxonomy (NCBI): domain Eukaryota; kingdom Metazoa; phylum Chordata; class Actinopteri; order Osteoglossiformes; family Mormyridae; genus Paramormyrops; species Paramormyrops kingsleyae. The sequence continues at coordinate 228,476 of NC_132814.1, forward strand.
TTCAACCTACCATTATAGGAAAACGTGTTTTCGTGAAGAAATCATGACAAACTAACACAAAATGAAGATTTCATTATAACTTGACATTCTGAGTTGTTTTCATGAAACCTGCGCTTCCCCTACAAGAGTTCAACCTACCATTATAGGAAAACGTGTTTTCGTGAAGAAATCATGACAAACTAACACAAAATGAAGATTTCATTATAACTTGACATTCTGAGTTCATTTCATGAAACCTGCGCTTCCCCTACAAGAGTTCAACCTACCATTATAGGAAAACGTGTTTTCGTGAAGAAATCATGACAAACTAACACAAAATGAAGATTTCATTATAACTTGACATTCTGAGTTGTTTTCATGAAACCTGCGCTTCCCCTACAAGAGTTCAACCTACCATTATAGGAAAACGTGTTTTCGTGAAGAAATCATGACAAACTAACACAAGATGAAGATTTCATTATAACTTGACATTCTGAGTTGTTTTCATGAAACCTGCGCTTCCCCTATAAGAGTTCAACCTACCATTATAGGAAATCGTGTTTTCGTGAAGAAATCATGACAAACTAACACAAGATGAAGATTTCATTATAACTTGACATTCTGAGTTGTTTTCATGAAACCTGCGCTTCCCCTACAAGAGTTCAACCTACCATTATAGGAAAACGTGTTTTCGTGAAGAAATCATGACAAACTAACACAAAATGAAGATTTCATTATAACTTGACATTCTGAGTTGTTTTCATGAAACCTGCGCTTCCCCTATAAGAGTTCAACCTACCATTATAGGAAAACGTGTTTTCGTGAAGAAATCATGACAAACTAACACAAGATGAAGATTTCATTATAACTTGACATTCTGAGTTGTTTTCATGAAACCTGCGCTTCCCCTACAAGAGTTCAACCTACCATTATAGGAAAACGTGTTTTCGTGAAGAAATCATGACAAACTAACACAAGATGAAGATTTCATTATAACTTGACATTCTGAGTTGTTTTCATGAAACCTGCGCTTCCCCTACAAGAGTTCAACCTACCATTGTAGGAAAACGTGTTTTCGTGAAGAAATCATGACAAACTAACACAAAATGAAGATTTCATTATAACTTGACATTCTGAGTTGTTTTCATGAAACCTGCGCTTCCCCTATAAGAGTTCAACCTACCATTATAGGAAAACGTGTTTTCGTGAAGGAATCATGACAAACTAACACAAAATGAAGATTTCATTATAACTTGACATTCTGAGTTGTTTTCATGAAACCTGCGCTTCCCCTATAAGAGTTCAACCTACCATTATAGGAAAACGTGTTTTCGTGAAGAAATCATGACAAACTAACACAAGATGAAGATTTCATTATAACTTGACATTCTGAGTTGTTTTCATGAAACCTGCGCTTCCCCTATAAGAGTTCAACCTACCATTATAGGAAAACGTGTTTTCGTGAAGAAATCATGACAAACTAACACAAAATGAAGATTTCATTATAACTTGACATTCTGAGTTGTTTTCATGAAACCTGCGCTTCCCCTACAAGAGTTCAACCTACCATTATAGGAAAACGTGTTTTCGTGAAGAAATCATGACAAACTAACACAAAATGAAGATTTCATTGTAACTTGACATTCTGAGTTGTTTTCATGAAACCTGCGCTTCCCCTATAAGAGTTCAACCTACCATTATAGGAAAACGTGTTTTCGTGAAGAAATCATGACAAACTAACACAAAATGAAGATTTCATTATAACTTGACATTCTGAGTTGTTTTCATGAAACCTGCGCTTCCCCTATAAGAGTTCAACCTACCATTATAGGAAAACGTGTTTTCGTGAAGAAATCATGACAAACTAACACAAAATGAAGATTTCATTATAACTTGACATTCTGAGTTGTTTTCATGAAACCTGCGCTTCCCCTATAAGAGTTCAACCTACCATTATAGGAAAACGTGTTTTCGTGAAGAAATCATGACAAACTAACACAAGATGAAGATTTCATTATAACTTGACATTCTGAGTTGTTTTCATGAAACCTGCGCTTCCCCTACAAGAGTTCAACCTACCATTATAGGAAAACGTGTTTTCGTGAAGAAATCATGACAAACTAACACAAGATGAAGATTTCATTATAACTTGACATTCTGAGTTGTTTTCATGAAACCTGCGCTTCCCCTATAAGAGTTCAACCTACCATTATAGGAAAACGTGTTTTCGTGAAGAAATCATGACAAACTAACACAAAATGAAGATTTCATTATAACTTGACATTCTGAGTTGTTTTCATGAAACCTGCGCTTCCCCTACAAGAGTTCAACCTACCATAATAGGAAAACGTGTTTTCGTGAAGAAATCATGACAAACTAACACAAAATGAAGATTTCATTATAACTTGACATTCTGAGTTGTTTTCATGAAACCTGCGCTTCCCCTACAAGAGTTCAACCTACCATTATAGGAAAACGTGTTTTCGTGAAGAAATCATGACAAACTAACACAAAATGAAGATTTCATTATAACTTGACATTCTGAGTTGTTTTCATGAAACCTGCGCTTCCCCTACAAGAGTTCAACCTACCATTATAGGAAAACGTGATTTCGTGAAGAAATCATGACAAACTAACACAAAATGAAGATTTCATTATAACTTGACATTCTGAGTTGTTTTCATGAAACCTGCGCTTCCCCTACAAGAGTTCAACCTACCATTATAGGAAAACGTGTTTTCGTGAAGAAATCATGACAAACTAACACAAGATGAAGATTTCATTATAACTTGACATTCTGAGTTGTTTTCATGAAACCTGCGCTTCCCCTATAAGAGTTCAACCTACCATTATAGGAAATCGTGTTTTCGTGAAGAAATCATGACAAACTAACACAAGATGAAGATTTCATTATAACTTGACATTCTGAGTTGTTTTCATGAAACCTGCGCTTCCCCTACAAGAGTTCAACCTACCATTATAGGAAAACGTGTTTTCGTGAAGAAATCATGACAAACTAACACAAAATGAAGATTTCATTATAACTTGACATTCTGAGTTGTTTTCATGAAACCTGCGCTTCCCCTACAAGAGTTCAACCTACCATTATAGGAAAACGTGTTTTCGTGAAGAAATCATGACAAACTAACACAAAATGAAGATTTCATTATAACTTGACATTCTGAGTTGTTTTCATGAAACCTGCGCTTCCCCTACAAGAGTTCAACCTACCATTATAGGAAATCGTGTTTTCGTGAAGAAATCATGACAAACTAACACAAGATGAAGATTTCATTATAACTTGACATTCTGAGTTGTTTTCATGAAACCTGCGCTTCCCCTACAAGAGTTCAACCTACCATTATAGGAAATCGTGTTTTCGTGAAGAAATCATGACAAACTAACACAAGATGAAGATTTCATTATAACTTGACATTCTGAGTTGTTTTCATGAAACCTGCGCTTCCCCTACAAGAGTTCAACCTACCATTATAGGAAAACGTGTTTTCGTGAAGAAATCATGACAAACTAACACAAGATGAAGATTTCATTATAACTTGACATTCTGAGTTGTTTTCATGAAACCTGCGCTTCCCCTATAAGAGTTCAACCAACCATTATAGGAAAACGTGTTTTCGTGAAGAAATCATGACAAACTAACACAAGATGAAGATTTCATTATAACTTGACATTCTGAGTTGTTTTCATGAAACCTGCGCTTCCCCTACAAGAGTTCAACCTACCATTATAGGAAAACGTGTTTTCGTGAAGAAATCATGACAAACTAACACAAAATGAAGATTTCATTATAACTTGACATTCTGAGTTGTTTTCATGAAACCTGCGCTTCCCCTACAAGAGTTCAACCTACCATTATAGGAAAACGTGTTTTCGTGAAGAAATCATGACAAACTAACACAAAATGAAGATTTCATTATAACTTGACATTCTGAGTTCATTTCATGAAACCTGCGCTTCCCCTACAAGAGTTCAACCTACCATTATAGGAAAACGTGTTTTCGTGAAGAAATCATGACAAACTAACACAAAATGAAGATTTCATTATAACTTGACATTCTGAGTTGTTTTCATGAAACCTGCGCTTCCCCTACAAGAGTTCAACCTACCATTATAGGAAAACGTGTTTTCGTGAAGAAATCATGACAAACTAACACAAGATGAAGATTTCATTATAACTTGACATTCTGAGTTGTTTTCATGAAACCTGCGCTTCCCCTATAAGAGTTCAACCTACCATTATAGGAAATCGTGTTTTCGTGAAGAAATCATGACAAACTAACACAAGATGAAGATTTCATTATAACTTGACATTCTGAGTTGTTTTCATGAAACCTGCGCTTCCCCTACAAGAGTTCAACCTACCATTATAGGAAAACGTGTTTTCGTGAAGAAATCATGACAAACTAACACAAAATGAAGATTTCATTATAACTTGACATTCTGAGTTGTTTTCATGAAACCTGCGCTTCCCCTATAAGAGTTCAACCTACCATTATAGGAAAACGTGTTTTCGTGAAGAAATCATGACAAACTAACACAAGATGAAGATTTCATTATAACTTGACATTCTGAGTTGTTTTCATGAAACCTGCGCTTCCCCTACAAGAGTTCAACCTACCATTATAGGAAAACGTGTTTTCGTGAAGAAATCATGACAAACTAACACAAGATGAAGATTTCATTATAACTTGACATTCTGAGTTGTTTTCATGAAACCTGCGCTTCCCCTACAAGAGTTCAACCTACCATTGTAGGAAAACGTGTTTTCGTGAAGAAATCATGACAAACTAACACAAAATGAAGATTTCATTATAACTTGACATTCTGAGTTGTTTTCATGAAACCTGCGCTTCCCCTATAAGAGTTCAACCTACCATTATAGGAAAACGTGTTTTCGTGAAGGAATCATGACAAACTAACACAAAATGAAGATTTCATTATAACTTGACATTCTGAGTTGTTTTCATGAAACCTGCGCTTCCCCTATAAGAGTTCAACCTACCATTATAGGAAAACGTGTTTTCGTGAAGAAATCATGACAAACTAACACAAGATGAAGATTTCATTATAACTTGACATTCTGAGTTGTTTTCATGAAACCTGCGCTTCCCCTATAAGAGTTCAACCTACCATTATAGGAAAACGTGTTTTCGTGAAGAAATCATGACAAACTAACACAAAATGAAGATTTCATTATAACTTGACATTCTGAGTTGTTTTCATGAAACCTGCGCTTCCCCTACAAGAGTTCAACCTACCATTATAGGAAAACGTGTTTTCGTGAAGAAATCATGACAAACTAACACAAAATGAAGATTTCATTGTAACTTGACATTCTGAGTTGTTTTCATGAAACCTGCGCTTCCCCTATAAGAGTTCAACCTACCATTATAGGAAAACGTGTTTTCGTGAAGAAATCATGACAAACTAACACAAAATGAAGATTTCATTATAACTTGACATTCTGAGTTGTTTTCATGAAACCTGCGCTTCCCCTATAAGAGTTCAACCTACCATTATAGGAAAACGTGTTTTCGTGAAGAAATCATGACAAACTAACACAAAATGAAGATTTCATTATAACTTGACATTCTGAGTTGTTTTCATGAAACCTGCGCTTCCCCTATAAGAGTTCAACCTACCATTATAGGAAAACGTGTTTTCGTGAAGAAATCATGACAAACTAACACAAGATGAAGATTTCATTATAACTTGACATTCTGAGTTGTTTTCATGAAACCTGCGCTTCCCCTACAAGAGTTCAACCTACCATTATAGGAAAACGTGTTTTCGTGAAGAAATCATGACAAACTAACACAAGATGAAGATTTCATTATAACTTGACATTCTGAGTTGTTTTCATGAAACCTGCGCTTCCCCTATAAGAGTTCAACCTACCATTATAGGAAAACGTGTTTTCGTGAAGAAATCATGACAAACTAACACAAAATGAAGATTTCATTATAACTTGACATTCTGAGTTGTTTTCATGAAACCTGCGCTTCCCCTACAAGAGTTCAACCTACCATAATAGGAAAACGTGTTTTCGTGAAGAAATCATGACAAACTAACACAAAATGAAGATTTCATTATAACTTGACATTCTGAGTTGTTTTCATGAAACCTGCGCTTCCCCTACAAGAGTTCAACCTACCATTATAGGAAAACGTGTTTTCGTGAAGAAATCATGACAAACTAACACAAAATGAAGATTTCATTATAACTTGACATTCTGAGTTGTTTTCATGAAACCTGCGCTTCCCCTACAAGAGTTCAACCTACCATTATAGGAAAACGTGATTTCGTGAAGAAATCATGACAAACTAACACAAAATGAAGATTTCATTATAACTTGACATTCTGAGTTGTTTTCATGAAACCTGCGCTTCCCCTACAAGAGTTCAACCTACCATTATAGGAAAACGTGTTTTCGTGAAGAAATCATGACAAACTAACACAAGATGAAGATTTCATTATAACTTGACATTCTGAGTTGTTTTCATGAAACCTGCGCTTCCCCTATAAGAGTTCAACCTACCATTATAGGAAATCGTGTTTTCGTGAAGAAATCATGACAAACTAACACAAGATGAAGATTTCATTATAACTTGACATTCTGAGTTGTTTTCATGAAACCTGCGCTTCCCCTACAAGAGTTCAACCTACCATTATAGGAAAACGTGTTTTCGTGAAGAAATCATGACAAACTAACACAAAATGAAGATTTCATTATAACTTGACATTCTGAGTTGTTTTCATGAAACCTGCGCTTCCCCTATAAGAGTTCAACCTACCATTATAGGAAAACGTGTTTTCGTGAAGAAATCATGACAAACTAACACAAAATGAAGATTTCATTATAACTTGACATTCTGAGTTGTTTTCATGAAACCTGCGCTTCCCCTATAAGAGTTCAACCTACCATTATAGGAAAACGTGTTTTCGTGAAGAAATCATGACAAACTAACACAAAATGAAGATTTCATTATAACTTGACATTCTGAGTTGTTTTCATGAAACCTGCGCTTCCCCTACAAGAGTTCAACCTACCATTATAGGAAAACGTGTTTTCGTGAAGAAATCATGACAAACTAACACAAAATGAAGATTTCATTATAACTTGACATTCTGAGTTGTTTTCATGAAACCTGCGCTTCCCCTACAAGAGTTCAACCTACCATTATAGGAAAACGTGTTTTCGTGAAGAAATCATGACAAACTAACACAAAATGAAGATTTCATTATAACTTGACATTCTGAGTTGTTTTCATGAAACCTGCGCTTCCCCTACAAGAGTTCAACCTACCATTATAGGAAAACGTGTTTTCGTGAAGAAATCATGACAAACTAACACAAGATGAAGATTTCATTATAACTTGACATTCTGAGTTGTTTTCATGAAACCTGCGCTTCCCCTATAAGAGTTCAACCTACCATTATAGGAAATCGTGTTTTCGTGAAGAAATCATGACAAACTAACACAAGATGAAGATTTCATTATAACTTGACATTCTGAGTTGTTTTCATGAAACCTGCGCTTCCCCTACAAGAGTTCAACCTACCATTATAGGAAAACGTGTTTTCGTGAAGAAATCATGACAAACTAACACAAAATGAAGATTTCATTATAACTTGACATTCTGAGTTGTTTTCATGAAACCTGCGCTTCCCCTATAAGAGTTCAACCTACCATTATAGGAAAACGTGTTTTCGTGAAGAAATCATGACAAACTAACACAAAATGAAGATTTCATTATAACTTGACATTCTGAGTTGTTTTCATGAAACCTGCGCTTCCCCTATAAGAGTTCAACCTACCATTATAGGAAAACGTGTTTTCGTGAAGAAATCATGACAAACTAACACAAAATGAAGATTTCATTATAACTTGACATTCTGAGTTGTTTTCATGAAACCTGCGCTTCCCCTATAAGAGTTCAACCTACCATTATAGGAAAACGTGTTTTCGTGAAGAAATCATGACAAACTAACACAAAATGAAGATTTCATTATAACTTGACATTCTGAGTTGTTTTCATGAAACCTGCGCTTCCCCTACAAGAGTTCAACCTACCATTATAGGAAAACGTGTTTTCGTGAAGAAATCATGACAAACTAACACAAGATGAAGATTTCATTATAACTTGACATTCTGAGTTGTTTTCATGAAACCTGCGCTTCCCCTACAAGAGTTCAACCTACCATTATAGGAAAACGTGTTTTCGTGAAGAAATCATGACAAACTAACACAAGATGAAGATTTCATTATAACTTGACATTCTGAGTTGTTTTCATGAAACCTGCGCTTCCCCTATAAGAGTTCAACCTACCATTATAGGAAATCGTGTTTTCGTGAAGAAATCATGACAAACTAACACAAGATGAAGATTTCATTATAACTTGACATTCTGAGTTGTTTTCATGAAACCTGCGCTTCCCCTACAAGAGTTCAACGTACCATTATAGGAAAACGTGTTTTCGTGAAGAAATCATGACAAACTAACACAAAATGAAGATTTCATTATAACTTGACATTCTGAGTTGTTTTCATGAAACCTGCGCTTCCCCTATAAGAGTTCAACCTACCATTATAGGAAAACGTGTTTTCGTGAAGAAATCATGACAAACTAACACAAGATGAAGATTTCATTATAACTTGACATTCTGAGTTGTTTTCATGAAACCTGCGCTTCCCCTATAAGAGTTCAACCTACCATTATAGGAAAACGTGTTTTCGTGAAGAAATCATGACAAACTAACACAAAATGAAGATTTCATTATAACTTGACATTCTGAGTTGTTTTCATGAAACCTGCGCTTCCCCTACAAGAGTTCAACCTACCATTATAGGAAAACGTGTTTTCGTGAAGAAATCATGACAAACTAACACAAAATGAAGATTTCATTATAACTTGACATTCTGAGTTGTTTTCATGAAACCTGCGCTTCCCCTACAAGAGTTCAACCTACCATTATAGGAAAACGTGTTTTCGTGAAGAAATCATGACAAACTAACACAAAATGAAGATTTCATTATAACTTGACATTCTGAGTTGTTTTCATGAAACCTGCGCTTCCCCTACAAGAGTTCAACCTACCATTATAGGAAAACGTGATTTCGTGAAGAAATCATGACAAACTAACACAAAATGAAGATTTCATTATAACTTGACATTCTGAGTTGTTTTCATGAAACCTGCGCTTCCCCTACAAGAGTTCAACCTACCATTATAGGAAAACGTGTTTTCGTGAAGAAATCATGACAAACTAACACAAGATGAAGATTTCATTATAACTTGACATTCTGAGTTGTTTTCATGAAACCTGCGCTTCCCCTATAAGAGTTCAACCTACCATTATAGGAAATCGTGTTTTCGTGAAGAAATCATGACAAACTAACACAAGATGAAGATTTCATTATAACTTGACATTCTGAGTTGTTTTCATGAAACCTGCGCTTCCCCTACAAGAGTTCAACCTACCATTATAGGAAAACGTGTTTTCGTGAAGAAATCATGACAAACTAACACAAAATGAAGATTTCATTATAACTTGACATTCTGAGTTGTTTTCATGAAACCTGCGCTTCCCCTATAAGAGTTCAACCTACCATTATAGGAAAACGTGTTTTCGTGAAGAAATCATGACAAACTAACACAAGATGAAGATTTCATTATAACTTGACATTCTGAGTTGTTTTCATGAAACCTGCGCTTCCCCTACAAGAGTTCAACCTACCATTATAGGAAAACGTGTTTTCGTGAAGAAATCATGACAAACTAACACAAGATGAAGATTTCATTATAACTTGACATTCTGAGTTGTTTTCATGAAACCTGCGCTTCCCCTACAAGAGTTCAACCTACCATTGTAGGAAAACGTGTTTTCGTGAAGAAATCATGACAAACTAACACAAAATGAAGATTTCATTATAACTTGACATTCTGAGTTGTTTTCATGAAACCTGCGCTTCCCCTATAAGAGTTCAACCTACCATTATAGGAAAACGTGTTTTCGTGAAGAAATCATGACAAACTAACACAAAATGAAGATTTCATTATAACTTGACATTCTGAGTTGTTTTCATGAAACCTGCGCTTCCCCTATAAGAGTTCAACCTACCATTATAGGAAAACGTGTTTTCGTGAAGAAATCATGACAAACTAACACAAGATGAAGATTTCATTATAACTTGACATTCTGAGTTGTTTTCATGAAACCTGCGCTTCCCCTACAAGAGTTCAACCTACCATTATAGGAAAACGTGTTTTCGTGAAGAAATCATGACAAACTAACACAAGATGAAGATTTCATTATAACTTGACATTCTGAGTTGTTTTCATGAAACCTGCGCTTCCCCTATAAGAGTTCAACCTACCATTATAGGAAAACGTGTTTTCGTGAAGAAATCATGACAAACTAACACAAAATGAAGATTTCATTATAACTTGACATTCTGAGTTGTTTTCATGAAACCTGCGCTTCCCCTACAAGAGTTCAACCTACCATTATAGGAAAACGTGTTTTCGTGAAGAAATCATGACAAACTAACACAAAATGAAGATTTCATTATAACTTGACATTCTGAGTTGTTTTCATGAAACCTGCGCTTCCCCTACAAGAGTTCAACCTACCATTATAGGAAAACGTGTTTTCGTGAAGAAATCATGACAAACTAACACAAAATGAAGATTTCATTATAACTTGACATTCTGAGTTGTTTTCATGAAACCTGCGCTTCCCCTACAAGAGTTCAACCTACCATTATAGGAAAACGTGTTTTCGTGAAGAAATCATGACAAACTAACACAAGATGAAGATTTCATTATAACTTGACATTCTGAGTTGTTTTCATGAAACCTGCGCTTCCCCTATAAGAGTTCAACCTACCATTATAGGAAATCGTGTTTTCGTGAAGAAATCATGACAAACTAACACAAGATGAAGATTTCATTATAACTTGACATTCTGAGTTGTTTTCATGAAACCTGCGCTTCCCCTACAAGAGTTCAACCTACCATTATAGGAAAACGTGTTTTCGTGAAGAAATCATGACAAACTAACACAAAATGAAGATTTCATTATAACTTGACATTCTGAGTTGTTTTCATGAAACCTGCGCTTCCCCTATAAGAGTTCAACCTACCATTATAGGAAAACGTGTTTTCGTGAAGAAATCATGACAAACTAACACAAAATGAAGATTTCATTATAACTTGACATTCTGAGTTGTTTTCATGAAACCTGCGCTTCCCCTATAAGAGTTCAACCTACCATTATAGGAAAACGTGTTTTCGTGAAGAAATCATGACAAACTAACACAAAATGAAGATTTCATTATAACTTGACATTCTGAGTTGTTTTCATGAAACCTGCGCTTCCCCTATAAGAGTTCAACCTACCATTATAGGAAAACGTGTTTTCGTGAAGAAATCATGACAAACTAACACAAGATGAAGATTTCATTATAACTTGACATTCTGAGTTGTTTTCATGAAACCTGCGCTTCCCCTACAAGAGTTCAACCTACCATTATAGGAAAACGTGTTTTCGTGAAGAAATCATGACAAACTAACACAAGATGAAGATTTCATTATAACTTGACATTCTGAGTTGTTTTCATGAAACCTGCGCTTCCCCTATAAGAGTTCAACCTACCATTATAGGAAAACGTGTTTTCGTGAAGAAATCATGACAAACTAACACAAAATGAAGATTTCATTATAACTTGACATTCTGAGTTGTTTTCATGAAACCTGCGCTTCCCCTACAAGAGTTCAACCTACCATTATAGGAAAACGTGTTTTCGTGAAGAAATCATGACAAACTAACACAAAATGAAGATTTCATTATAACTTGACATTCTGAGTTGTTTTCATGAAACCTGCGCTTCCCCTATAAGAGTTCAACCTACCATTATAGGAAAACGTGTTTTCGTGAAGAAATCATGACAAACTAACACAAGATGAAGATTTCATTATAACTTGACATTCTGAGTTGTTTTCATGAAACCTGCGCTTCCCCTATAAGAGTTCAACCTACCATTATAGGAAAACGTGTTTTCGTGAAGAAATCATGACAAACTAACACAAAATGAAGATTTCATTATAACTTGACATTCTGAGTTGTTTTCATGAAACCTGCGCTTCCCCTATAAGAGTTCAACCTACCATTATAGGAAAACGTGTTTTCGTGAAGAAATCATGACAAACTAACACAAGATGAAGATTTCATTATAACTTGACATTCTGAGTTGTTTTCATGAAACCTGCGCTTCCCCTACAAGAGTTCAACCTACCATTATAGGAAAACGTGTTTTCGTGAAGAAATCATGACAAACTAACACAAGATGAAGATTTCATTATAACTTGACATTCTGAGTTGTTTTCATGAAACCTGCGCTTCCCCTATAAGAGTTCAACCTACCATTATAGGAAAACGTGTTTTCGTGAAGAAATCATGACAAACTAACACAAAATGAAGATTTCATTATAACTTGACATTCTGAGTTGTTTTCATGAAACCTGCGCTTCCCCTACAAGAGTTCAACCTACCATAATAGGAAAACGTGTTTTCGTGAAGAAATCATGACAAACTAACACAAAATGAAGATTTCATTATAACTTGACATTCTGAGTTGTTTTCATGAAACCTGCGCTTCCCCTACAAGAGTTCAACCTACCATTATAGGAAAACGTGTTTTCGTGAAGAAATCATGACAAACTAACACAAAATGAAGATTTCATTATAACTTGACATTCTGAGTTGTTTTCATGAAACCTGCGCTTCCCCTACAAGAGTTCAACCTACCATTATAGGAAAACGTGATTTCGTGAAGAAATCATGACAAACTAACACAAAATGAAGATTTCATTATAACTTGACATTCTGAGTTGTTTTCATGAAACCTGCGCTTCCCCTACAAGAGTTCAACCTACCATTATAGGAAAACGTGTTTTCGTGAAGAAATCATGACAAACTAACACAAGATGAAGATTTCATTATAACTTGACATTCTGAGTTGTTTTCATGAAACCTGCGCTTCCCCTATAAGAGTTCAACCTACCATTATAGGAAATCGTGTTTTCGTGAAGAAATCATGACAAACTAACACAAGATGAAGATTTCATTATAACTTGACATTCTGAGTTGTTTTCATGAAACCTGCGCTTCCCCTACAAGAGTTCAACCTACCATTATAGGAAAACGTGTTTTCGTGAAGAAATCATGACAAACTAACACAAAATGAAGATTTCATTATAACTTGACATTCTGAGTTGTTTTCATGAAACCTGCGCTTCCCCTATAAGAGTTCAACCTACCATTATAGGAAAACGTGTTTTCGTGAAGAAATCATGACAAACTAACACAAAATGAAGATTTCATTATAACTTGACATTCTGAGTTGTTTTCATGAAACCTGCGCTTCCCCTATAAGAGTTCAACCTACCATTATAGGAAAACGTGTTTTCGTGAAGAAATCATGACAAACTAACACAAAATGAAGATTTCATTATAACTTGACATTCTGAGTTGTTTTCATGAAACCTGCGCTTCCCCTACAAGAGTTCAACCTACCATTATAGGAAAACGTGTTTTCGTGAAGAAATCATGACAAACTAACACAAAATTAAGATTTCATTATAACTTGACATTCTGAGTTGTTTTCATGAAACCTGCGCTTCCCCTACAAGAGTTCAACCTACCATTATAGGAAAACGTGTTTTCGTGAAGAAATCATGACAAACTAACACAAAATGAAGATTTCATTATAACTTGACATTCTGAGTTGTTTTCATGAAACCTGCGCTTCCCCTACAAGAGTTCAACCTACCATTATAGGAAAACGTGTTTTCGTGAAGAAATCATGACAAACTAACACAAGATGAAGATTTCATTATAACTTGACATTCTGAGTTGTTTTCATGAAACCTGCGCTTCCCCTATAAGAGTTCAACCTACCATTATAGGAAATCGTGTTTTCGTGAAGAAATCATGACAAACTAACACAAAATGAAGATTTCATTATAACTTGACATTCTGAGTTGTTTTCATGAAACCTGCGCTTCCCCTATAAGAGTTCAACCTACCATTATAGGAAAACGTGTTTTCGTGAAGAAATCATGACAAACTAACACAAAATGAAGATTTCATTATAACTTGACATTCTGAGTTGTTTTCATGAAACCTGCGCTTCCCCTATAAGAGTTCAACCTACCATTATAGGAAAACGTGTTTTCGTGAAGAAATCATGACAAACTAACACAAAATGAAGATTTCATTATAACTTGACATTCTGAGTTGTTTTCATGAAACCTGCGCTTCCCCTACAAGAGTTCAACCTACCATTATAGGAAAACGTGTTTTCGTGAAGAAATCATGACAAACTAACACAAAATGAAGATTTCATTATAACTTGACATTCTGAGTTGTTTTCATGAAACCTGCGCTTCCCCTACAAGAGTTCAACCTACCATTATAGGAAAACGTGTTTTCGTGAAGAAATCATGACAAACTAACACAAGATGAAGATTTCATTATAACTTGACATTCTGAGTTGTTTTCATGAAACCTGCGCTTCCCCTATAAGAGTTCAACCTACCATTATAGGAAATCGTGTTTTCGTGAAGAAATCATGACAAACTAACACAAGATGAAGATTTCATTATAACTTGACATTCTGAGTTGTTTTCATGAAACCTGCGCTTCCCCTACAAGAGTTCAACCTACCATTATAGGAAAACGTGTTTTCGTGAAGAAATCATGACAAACTAACACAAAATGAAGATTTCATTATAACTTGACATTCTGAGTTGTTTTCATGAAACCTGCGCTTCCCCTATAAGAGTTCAACCTACCATTATAGGAAAACGTGTTTTCGTGAAGAAATCATGACAAACTAACACAAGATGAAGATTTCATTATAACTTGACATTCTGAGTTGTTTTCATGAAACCTGCGCTTCCCCTATAAGAGTTCAACCTACCATTATAGGAAAACGTGTTTTCGTGAAGAAATCATGACAAACTAACACAAAATGAAGATTTCATTATAACTTGACATTCTGAGTTGTTTTCATGAAACCTGCGCTTCCCCTACAAGAGTTCAACCTACCATTATAGGAAAACGTGTTTTCGTGAAGAAATCATGACAAACTAACACAAAATGAAGATTTCATTATAACTTGACATTCTGAGTTGTTTTCATGAAACCTGCGCTTCCCCTACAAGAGTTCAACCTACCATTATAGGAAAACGTGTTTTCGTGAAGAAATCATGACAAACTAACACAAAATGAAGATTTCATTATAACTTGACATTCTGAGTTGTTTTCATGAAACCTGCGCTTCCCCTACAAGAGTTCAACCTACCATTATAGGAAAACGTGATTTCGTGAAGAAATCATGACAAACTAACACAAAATGAAGATTTCATTATAACTTGACATTCTGAGTTGTTTTCATGAAACCTGCGCTTCCCCTACAAGAGTTCAACCTACCATGTTACGATCCAGTCTAGGGTTGGACCGCAACAAAGTGAAAGGGAAGGAGGGATTGGGGAGGACAGGACAACTAGGGCTAGGAGAAGGGAACACGGGACACAGAGGGAGTCTTTTTTTATAGTTTTTTTTATAGTTTTTCACAAACACAATACAAACACTAGGTGTAACGAACGTCAGGAGTGACAAAGGCCAAAGAAACAAACAAAAGCACATCTACCGAGTAACCCCAAGCTGAGCTACATAAGTGAACACAAAGAAAATGGTGAAACGAAACAACAATGCCTAAATCTATCTCCCTGACCAAACAAACAATAATCCCCACGTTAACGAATAAACAAAAAGGCAGACACTCCCTACACACCTAGTGAAACACGAAACACCAAGCCGAGGCAAAGGTATCAAAAGGGAAAACCGAGAGGCGAAGTCGAAACACAGGCGAAAGTCCAAAACCAATCAAGCAATCAGAGATCAAGGCGAAAGTACAAATAAGGGCGAGGCGAGAATCGGAAGTCAAGGGCAAAACAGTCATACACGATCAATCAAACAAAGCAAAAGCGAACAGAGAGCGAGCTAGCAGGCGAGAAGCAAGTAGCGGGCAGACGAAGGGACGAAGCGGCGAACTCTTCAGCTGGCGAACCGGAAACGGCTCCGAGGGCAAGGGAGGCGGGGTCAGGTCCTGAGGGCGGAGTCGAGGGGGCGGGCGACCAATCGGCGAGTGTGCAGGACGTCCGAAGGACCTGCAGGCATCCTCCTAAACTTACGGCACATAACACTTACGGCACGTACCCGAAACTTACGGCACATATCCCTTACGGCACGTAACCCAAACTTACGGCACGTAACACCCCCCCACACAAGAGTGAACCCACACGGGTCACCAAAATACACAGATCCCAAACAAAAAACAACAAAAACCACAAAATAAACATAAGAAAACAAACAGAACGGAACTTCAGGGGAGGTAACAGAGTTATTAGGATCCGGGGTCACAGACTCAATCTTCGAAGGTTTATCCAACACTGGCACGGACATGAACGGGTCCTCGAGGTCAATGTCGGCAAGCTGGCGCCGCTGTGCACGAGTAAGCACACACGCAGGAAACACCGTCGGGTGTTCCACCGCTACATCATTTTCACACAGCACAGGGTCCAGAACGACTTCGGGTAGAGGAACGATTCTCTTCCCCGCTATGTCATTCCCAAGAATAAACGTAATGCCTGGGACAGGTAACTGGGGCTGGACAGCTACTCGCACGTATCCCGAGAAATCGGGAGTACACAAATAAACGGTGTGCAGGGGAACTCCAGCCACACACAAATCAATTCCCTGCACTAACACATCCGTACCACAGTACGTTTCGTCACATAGGGGAATAACTCCTTCCACCAAGAAGGACTGAGCGGCTCCCGTATCCCGCAGGATAGTCACAGGGTGCCGAGCATCCATCTCACTGAGCGAAACCGAACCAGTAAATACAAATGGTTCAAAAGCAGCATCAACACGAGAGGAGGAGGGCGAAGAACTGTCGGGGCAGGCAGCAACATTTACTTTCCTAGCTGCTGAACGAGCTTCCTTGCGCTTTAACACAGGACAAACAGATATAATATGGCCCACTTCGTGGCAATAGAAACACTCGCGTTTCTCCACGGGTGGTGGAGACGATGCTGACGAGGGGGAGGATACGACTGGACGAGTTTTACGTGGCAAAGGAATCGGAGTAAACACAGTTTTGTGGGTCAAAACGAACTCGTCAGCGAGGGTGGCAGCTTCAGTTAGCGAAGTGACCTTTTGCTCATTCAGGTACACTACCACTCGATCAGGAACACAGTTCTTAAATTCTTCTAACAGGACCAGTTCCTTAAGCTGGTCGAAGGTAAACACACCACTAGCGCCGCACCACTTATCAAACAAGATGGCTTTCTCGCGTGCGAACTCCACGTATGTTTGGCTGGCGGATTTGGGAAGATTTCGAAAGTTCTGCCGATAAGCTTCCGGCACTAACTCATAAGCTCGAAGCACAGTAGCCTTCACAATGTCGTAATCTAGGCTCTGCTCTAACGCAAGAGCCGAACAAACCTCCTGTGCCTTACCCACAAGCTTACATTGCAGTAACAATGACCAAAGGTGTTTGGGCCAGTTCAATGTCATAGCAATGCGCTCAAAAATGGAAAAGTAGGCGTCTACCTCATTTTCCCGAAACACAGGAACAAGACCGATGTGTCGGCTCACATCAAAGCTCGATCTACCAATTTCCGGGGAGACAGGCGAGCTCAAGGGAGACCGGGGACGGGGTCTAGGAGCGTCTTGGGCGTCAGCCTGGTCTCGGGCGGAGCGAGCTGCGGGTGGAGGTTTACCTGGTGTGGGTACCTTACGCGGAAGAGGCATTGGTTTTTGGTCGCCCATGCTCATCCGACGTAACTCCAGCTCCTTCTCAGCCTCCATCTCCATAGCCCGGACACGGAGTAGCTGAGCCTGGTACTCCTGTCTCTTAATCTCAAGCTCGAGCTCCCGTAGCTTAATTGTCAGCAGTAGGTCCTCCCTGGTTGAGCGGGGATCTCCAAGATCCATGCGGTGTCCACTCCCTGGATCGTCGCTGCTGGCCTCCGCTACAGCAGACATCCGAACCGGGGTGGCAGCAACACTAGGGGATCCACCCAACTCAGGCAGTATACCTTGCTGAACCAATTCATCGAGCAGAAATTTCTTAACAACCCGCTTGGAAGCCTCAGCGGGAACCAAAATGTTAAAGAAGTCTGCTATCTGTAGCAGATCATCCTTGCGGCACACATCAAATTGTTCGAGTGTGGGGTAAAGGGTGAACGCAACAAGGTCGAATTGGGCCATCACGATTACTGCAATTATCACAACACCCCCCCACACAAAAAAAATCCGCCAGACAAGCACGAAAGGGAAAGAAGGAAAGGACGAGCCCCCAATTTTGTTACGATCCAGTCTAGGGTTGGACCGCAACAAAGTGAAAGGGAAGGAGGGATTGGGGAGGACAGGACAACTAGGGCTAGGAGAAGGGAACACGGGACACAGAGGGAGTCTTTTTTTATAGTTTTTTTTATAGTTTTTCACAAACACAATACAAACACTAGGTGTAACGAACGTCAGGAGTGACAAAGGCCAAAGAAACAAACAAAAGCACATCTACCGAGTAACCCCAAGCTGAGCTACATAAGTGAACACAAAGAAAATGGTGAAACGAAACAACAATGCCTAAATCTATCTCCCTGACCAAACAAACAATAATCCCCACGTTAACGAATAAACAAAAAGGCAGACACTCCCTACACACCTAGTGAAACACGAAACACCAAGCCGAGGCAAAGGTATCAAAAGGGAAAACCGAGAGGCGAAGTCGAAACACAGGCGAAAGTCCAAAACCAATCAAGCAATCAGAGATCAAGGCGAAAGTACAAATAAGGGCGAGGCGAGAATCGGAAGTCAAGGGCAAAACAGTCATACACGATCAATCAAACAAAGCAAAAGCGAACAGAGAGCGAGCTAGCAGGCGAGAAGCAAGTAGCGGGCAGACGAAGGGACGAAGCGGCGAACTCTTCAGCTGGCGAACCGGAAACGGCTCCGAGGGCAAGGGAGGCGGGGTCAGGTCCTGAGGGCGGAGTCGAGGGGGCGGGCGACCAATCGGCGAGTGTGCAGGACGTCCGAAGGACCTGCAGGCATCCTCCTAAACTTACGGCACATAACACTTACGGCACGTACCCGAAACTTACGGCACATATCCCTTACGGCACGTAACCCAAACTTACGGCACGTAACAACCATTATAGGAAAACGTGTTTTCGTGAAGAAATCATGACAAACTAACACAAGATGAAGATTTCATTATAACTTGACATTCTGAGTTGTTTTCATGAAACCTGCGCTTCCCCTATAAGAGTTCAACCTACCATTATAGGAAATCGTGTTTTCGTGAAGAAATCATGACAAACTAACACAAGATGAAGATTTCATTATAACTTGACATTCTGAGTTGTTTTCATGAAACCTGCGCTTCCCCTACAAGAGTTCAACCTACCATTATAGGAAAACGTGTTTTCGTGAAGAAATCATGACAAACTAACACAAAATGAAGATTTCATTATAACTTGACATTCTGAGTTGTTTTCATGAAACCTGCGCTTCCCCTATAAGAGTTCAACCTACCATTATAGGAAATCGTGTTTTCGTGAAGAAATCATGACAAACTAACACAAGATGAAGATTTCATTATAACTTGACATTCTGAGTTGTTTTCATGAAACCTGCGCTTCCCCTACAAGAGTTCAACCTACCATTATAGGAAAACGTGTTTTCGTGAAGAAATCATGACAAACTAACACAAAATGAAGATTTCATTATAACTTGACATTCTGAGTTGTTTTCATGAAACCTGCGCTTCCCCTACAAGAGTTCAACCTACCATTATAGGAAAACGTGTTTTCGTGAAGAAATCATGACAAACTAACACAAAATGAAGATTTCATTATAACTTGACATTCTGAGTTGTTTTCATGAAACCTGCGCTTCCCCTACAAGAGTTCAACCTACCATTATAGGAAAACGTGTTTTCGTGAAGAAATCATGACAAACTAACACAAAATGAAGATTTCATTATAACTTGACATTCTGAGTTGTTTTCATGAAACCTGCGCTTCCCCTACAAGAGTTCAACCTACCATTATAGGAAAACGTGTTTTCGTGAAGAAATCATGACAAACTAACACAAGATGAAGATTTCATTATAACTTGACATTCTGAGTTGTTTTCATGAAACCTGCGCTTCCCCTATAAGAGTTCAACCTACCATTATAGGAAACCGTGTTTTCGTGAAGAAATCATGACAAACTAACACAAGATGAAGATTTCATTATAACTTGACATTCTGAGTTGTTTTCATGAAACCTGCGCTTCCCCTACAAGAGTTCAACCTACCATTATAGGAAAACGTGTTTTCGTGAAGAAATCATGACAAACTAACACAAAATGAAGATTTCATTATAACTTGACATTCTGAGTTGTTTTCATGAAACCTGCGCTTCCCCTATAAGAGTTCAACCTACCATTATAGGAAAACGTGTTTTCGTGAAGAAATCATGACAAACTAACACAAAATGAAGATTTCATTATAACTTGACATTCTGAGTTGTTTTCATGAAACCTGCGCTTCCCCTACAAGAGTTCAACCTACCATTATAGGAAAACGTGTTTTCGTGAAGAAATCATGACAAACTAACACAAGATGAAGATTTCATTATAACTTGACATTCTGAGTTGTTTTCATGAAACCTGCGCTTCCCCTACAAGAGTTCAACCTACCATTATAGGAAAACGTGTTTTCGTGAAGAAATCATGACAAACTAACACAAGATGAAGATTTCATTATAACTTGACATTCTGAGTTGTTTTCATGAAACCTGCGCTTCCCCTATAAGAGTTCAACCTACCATTATAGGAAAACGTGTTTTCGTGAAGAAATCATGACAAACTAACACAAAATGAAGATTTCATTATAACTTGACATTCTGAGTTGTTTTCATGAAACCTGCGCTTCCCCTACAAGAGTTCAACCTACCATAATAGGAAAACGTGTTTTCGTGAAGAAATCATGACAAACTAACACAAAATGAAGATTTCATTATAACTTGACATTCTGAGTTGTTTTCATGAAACCTGCGCTTCCCCTACAAGAGTTCAACCTACCATTATAGGAAAACGTGTTTTCGTGAAGAAATCATGACAAACTAACACAAAATGAAGATTTCATTATAACTTGACATTCTGAGTTGTTTTCATGAAACCTGCGCTTCCCCTACAAGAGTTCAACCTACCATTATAGGAAAACGTGATTTCGTGAAGAAATCATGACAAACTAACACAAAATGAAGATTTCATTATAACTTGACATTCTGAGTTGTTTTCATGAAACCTGCGCTTCCCCTACAAGAGTTCAACCTACCATTATAGGAAAACGTGTTTTCGTGAAGAAATCATGACAAACTAACACAAGATGAAGATTTCATTATAACTTGACATTCTGAGTTGTTTTCATGAAACCTGCGCTTCCCCTATAAGAGTTCAACCTACCATTATAGGAAATCGTGTTTTCGTGAAGAAATCATGACAAACTAACACAAGATGAAGATTTCATTATAACTTGACATTCTGAGTTGTTTTCATGAAACCTGCGCTTCCCCTACAAGAGTTCAACCTACCATTATAGGAAAACGTGTTTTCGTGAAGAAATCATGACAAACTAACACAAAATGAAGATTTCATTATAACTTGACATTCTGAGTTGTTTTCATGAAACCTGCGCTTCCCCTACAAGAGTTCAACCTACCATTATAGGAAAACGTGATTTCGTGAAGAAATCATGACAAACTAACACAAAATGAAGATTTCATTATAACTTGACATTCTGAGTTGTTTTCATGAAACCTGCGCTTCCCCTACAAGAGTTCAACCTACCATTATAGGAAAACGTGTTTTCGTGAAGAAATCATGACAAACTAACACAAGATGAAGATTTCATTATAACTTGACATTCTGAGTTGTTTTCATGAAACCTGCGCTTCCCCTATAAGAGTTCAACCTACCATTATAGGAAATCGTGTTTTCGTGAAGAAATCATGACAAACTAACACAAGATGAAGATTTCATTATAACTTGACATTCTGAGTTGTTTTCATGAAACCTGCGCTTCCCCTACAAGAGTTCAACCTACCATTATAGGAAAACGTGTTTTCGTGAAGAAATCATGACAAACTAACACAAGATGAAGATTTCATTATAACTTGACATTCTGAGTTGTTTTCATGAAACCTGCGCTTCCCCTATAAGAGTTCAACCTACCATTATAGGAAAACGTGTTTTCGTGAAGAAATCATGACAAACTAACACAAAATGAAGATTTCATTATAACTTGACATTCTGAGTTGTTTTCATGAAACCTGCGCTTCCCCTATAAGAGTTCAACCTACCATTATAGGAAAACGTGTTTTCGTGAAGAAATCATGACAAACTAACACAAAATGAAGATTTCATTATAACTTGACATTCTGAGTTGTTTTCATGAAACCTGCGCTTCCCCTACAAGAGTTCAACCTACCATTATAGGAAAACGTGTTTTCGTGAAGAAATCATGACAAACTAACACAAAATGAAGATTTCATTATAACTTGACATTCTGAGTTGTTTTCATGAAACCTGCGCTTCCCCTACAAGAGTTCAACCTACCATTATAGGAAAACGTGTTTTCGTGAAGAAATCATGACAAACTAACACAAAATGAAGATTTCATTATAACTTGACATTCTGAGTTGTTTTCATGAAACCTGCGCTTCCCCTACAAGAGTTCAACCTACCATTATAGGAAAACGTGTTTTCGTGAAGAAATCATGACAAACTAACACAAGATGAAGATTTCATTATAACTTGACATTCTGAGTTGTTTTCATGAAACCTGCGCTTCCCCTATAAGAGTTCAACCTACCATTATAGGAAATCGTGTTTTCGTGAAGAAATCATGACAAACTAACACAAGATGAAGATTTCATTATAACTTGACATTCTGAGTTGTTTTCATGAAACCTGCGCTTCCCCTACAAGAGTTCAACCTACCATTATAGGAAAACGTGTTTTCGTGAAGAAATCATGACAAACTAACACAAAATGAAGATTTCATTATAACTTGACATTCTGAGTTGTTTTCATGAAACCTGCGCTTCCCCTACAAGAGTTCAACCTACCATTATAGGAAAACGTGTTTTCGTGAAGAAATCATGACAAACTAACACAAAATGAAGATTTCATTATAACTTGACATTCTGAGTTGTTTTCATGAAACCTGCGCTTCCCCTACAAGAGTTCAACCTACCATTATAGGAAAACGTGATTTCGTGAAGAAATCATGACAAACTAACACAAAATGAAGATTTCATTATAACTTGACATTCTGAGTTGTTTTCATGAAACCTGCGCTTCCCCTACAAGAGTTCAACCTACCATTATAGGAAAACGTGTTTTCGTGAAGAAATCATGACAAACTAACACAAGATGAAGATTTCATTATAACTTGACATTCTGAGTTGTTTTCATGAAACCTGCGCTTCCCCTACAAGAGTTCAACCTACCATTATAGGAAAACGTGTTTTCGTGAAGAAATCATGACAAACTAACACAAAATGAAGATTTCATTATAACTTGACATTCTGAGTTGTTTTCATGAAACCTGCGCTTCCCCTACAAGAGTTCAACCTACCATTATAGGAAAACGTGTTTTCGTGAAGAAATCATGACAAACTAACACAAAATGAAGATTTCATTATAACTTGACATTCTGAGTTGTTTTCATGAAACCTGCGCTTCCCCTACAAGAGTTCAACCTACCATTATAGGAAAACGTGTTTTCGTGAAGAAATCATGACAAACTAACACAAAATGAAGATTTCATTATAACTTGACATTCTGAGTTGTTTTCATGAAACCTGCGCTTCCCCTACAAGAGTTCAACCTACCATTATAGGAAAACGTGTTTTCGTGAAGAAATCATGACAAACTAACACAAGATGAAGATTTCATTATAACTTGACATTCTGAGTTGTTTTCATGAAACCTGCGCTTCCCCTACAAGAGTTCAACCTACCATTATAGGAAATCGTGTTTTCGTGAAGAAATCATGACAAACTAACACAAGATGAAGATTTCATTATAACTTGACATTCTGAGTTGTTTTCATGAAACCTGCGCTTCCCCTACAAGAGTTCAACCTACCATTATAGGAAAACGTGTTTTCGTGAAGAAATCATGACAAACTAACACAAAATGAAGATTTCATTATAACTTGACATTCTGAGTTGTTTTCATGAAACCTGCGCTTCCCCTATAAGAGTTCAACCTACCATTATAGGAAAACGTGTTTTCGTGAAGAAATCATGACAAACTAACACAAAATGAAGATTTCATTATAACTTGACATTCTGAGTTGTTTTCATGAAACCTGCGCTTCCCCTATGAGAGTTCAACCTACCATTATAGGAAAACGTGTTTTCGTGAAGAAATCATGACAAACTAACACAAAATGAAGATTTCATTATAACTTGACATTCTGAGTTGTTTTCATGAAACCTGCGCTTCCCCTACAAGAGTTCAACCTACCATTATAGGAAAACGTGTTTTCGTGAAGAAATCATGACAAACTAACACAAAATGAAGATTTCATTATAACTTGACATTCTGAGTTGTTTTCATGAAACCTGCGCTTCCCCTACAAGAGTTCAACCTACCATTATAGGAAAACGTGTTTTCGTGAAGAAATCATGACAAACTAACACAAAATGAAGATTTCATTATAACTTGACATTCTGAGTTGTTTTCATGAAACCTGCGCTTCCCCTACAAGAGTTCAACCTACCATTATAGGAAAACGTGTTTTCGTGAAGAAATCATGACAAACTAACACAAGATGAAGATTTCATTATAACTTGACATTCTGAGTTGTTTTCATGAAACCTGCGCTTCCCCTATAAGAGTTCAACCTACCATTATAGGAAATCGTGTTTTCGTGAAGAAATCATGACAAACTAACACAAGATGAAGATTTCATTATAACTTGACATTCTGAGTTGTTTTCATGAAACCTGCGCTTCCCCTACAAGAGTTCAACCTACCATTATAGGAAAACGTGTTTTCGTGAAGAAATCATGACAAACTAACACAAAATGAAGATTTCATTATAACTTGACATTCTGAGTTGTTTTCATGAAACCTGCGCTTCCCCTACAAGAGTTCAACCTACCATTATAGGAAAACGTGTTTTCGTGAAGAAATCATGACAAACTAACACAAAATGAAGATTTCATTATAACTTGACATTCTGAGTTGTTTTCATGAAACCTGCGCTTCCCCTACAAGAGTTCAACCTACCATTATAGGAAAACGTGATTTCGTGAAGAAATCATGACAAACTAACACAAAATGAAGATTTCATTATAACTTGACATTCTGAGTTGTTTTCATGAAACCTGCGCTTCCCCTACAAGAGTTCAACCTACCATTATAGGAAAACGTGTTTTCGTGAAGAAATCATGACAAACTAACACAAAATGAAGATTTCATTATAACTTGACATTCTGAGTTGTTTTCATGAAACCTGCGCTTCCCCTACAAGAGTTCAACCTACCATTATAGGAAAACGTGATTTCGTGAAGAAATCATGACAAACTAACACAAAATGAAGATTTCATTATAACTTGACATTCTGAGTTGTTTTCATGAAACCTGCGCTTCCCCTACAAGAGTTCAACCTACCATTATAGGAAAACGTGTTTTCGTGAAGAAATCATGACAAACTAACACAAGATGAAGATTTCATTATAACTTGACATTCTGAGTTGTTTTCATGAAACCTGCGCTTCCCCTATAAGAGTTCAACCTACCATTATAGGAAATCGTGTTTTCGTGAAGAAATCATGACAAACTAACACAAGATGAAGATTTCATTATAACTTGACATTCTGAGTTGTTTTCATGAAACCTGCGCTTCCCCTACAAGAGTTCAACCTACCATTATAGGAAAACGTGTTTTCGTGAAGAAATCATGACAAACTAACACAAAATGAAGATTTCATTATAACTTGACATTCTGAGTTGTTTTCATGAAACCTGCGCTTCCCCTACAAGAGTTCAACCTACCATTATAGGAAAACGTGATTTCGTGAAGAAATCATGACAAACTAACACAAAATGAAGATTTCATTATAACTTGACATTCTGAGTTGTTTTCATGAAACCTGCGCTTCCCCTACAAGAGTTCAACCTACCATTATAGGAAAACGTGTTTTCGTGAAGAAATCATGACAAACTAACACAAGATGAAGATTTCATTATAACTTGACATTCTGAGTTGTTTTCATGAAACCTGCGCTTCCCCTATAAGAGTTCAACCTACCATTATAGGAAATCGTGTTTTCGTGAAGAAATCATGACAAACTAACACAAGATGAAGATTTCATTATAACTTGACATTCTGAGTTGTTTTCATGAAACCTGCGCTTCCCCTACAAGAGTTCAACCTACCATTATAGGAAAACGTGTTTTCGTGAAGAAATCATGACAAACTAACACAAAATGAAGATTTCATTATAACTTGACATTCTGAGTTGTTTTCATGAAACCTGCGCTTCCCCTATAAGAGTTCAACCTACCATTATAGGAAAACGTGTTTTCGTGAAGAAATCATGACAAACTAACACAAAATGAAGATTTCATTATAACTTGACATTCTGAGTTGTTTTCATGAAACCTGCGCTTCCCCTACAAGAGTTCAACCTACCATTATAGGAAAACGTGTTTTCGTGAAGAAATCATGACAAACTAACACAAAATGAAGATTTCATTATAACTTGACATTCTGAGTTGTTTTCATGAAACCTGCGCTTCCCCTACAAGAGTTCAACCTACCATTATAGGAAAACGTGTTTTCGTGAAGAAATCATGACAAACTAACACAAAATGAAGATTTCATTATAACTTGACATTCTGAGTTGTTTTCATGAAACCTGCGCTTCCCCTACAAGAGTTCAACCTACCATTATAGGAAAACGTGTTTTCGTGAAGAAATCATGACAAACTAACACAAGATGAAGATTTCATTATAACTTGACATTCTGAGTTGTTTTCATGAAACCTGCGCTTCCCCTATAAGAGTTCAACCTACCATTATAGGAAATCGTGTTTTCGTGAAGAAATCATGACAAACTAACACAAGATGAAGATTTCATTATAACTTGACATTCTGAGTTGTTTTCATGAAACCTGCGCTTCCCCTACAAGAGTTCAACCTACCATTATAGGAAAACGTGTTTTCGTGAAGAAATCATGACAAACTAACACAAAATGAAGATTTCATTATAACTTGACATTCTGAGTTGTTTTCATGAATCCTGCGCTTCCCCTATAAGAGTTCAACCTACCATTATAGGAAAACGTGTTTTCGTGAAGAAATCATGACAAACTAACACAAAATGAAGATTTCATTATAACTTGACATTCTGAGTTGTTTTCATGAAACCTGCGCTTCCCCTACAAGAGTTCAACCTACCATTATAGGAAAACGTGTTTTCGTGAAGAAATCATGACAAACTAACACAAAATGAAGATTTCATTATAACTTGACATTCTGAGTTGTTTTCATGAAACCTGCGCTTCCCCTACAAGAGTTCAACCTACCATTATAGGAAAACGTGATTTCGTGAAGAAATCATGACAAACTAACACAAAATGAAGATTTCATTATAACTTGACATTCTGAGTTGTTTTCATGAAACCTGCGCTTCCCCTACAAGAGTTCAACCTACCATTATAGGAAAACGTGTTTTCGTGAAGAAATCATGACAAACTAACACAAGATGAAGATTTCATTATAACTTGACATTCTGAGTTGTTTTCATGAAACCTGCGCTTCCCCTACAAGAGTTCAACCTACCATTATAGGAAAACGTGTTTTCGTGAAGAAATCATGACAAACTAACACAAAATGAAGATTTCATTATAACTTGACATTCTGAGTTGTTTTCATGAAACCTGCGCTTCCCCTACAAGAGTTCAACCTACCATTATAGGAAAACGTGTTTTCGTGAAGAAATCATGACAAACTAACACAAAATGAAGATTTCATTATAACTTGACATTCTGAGTTGTTTTCATGAAACCTGCGCTTCCCCTACAAGAGTTCAACCTACCATTATAGGAAAACGTGTTTTCGTGAAGAAATCATGACAAACTAACACAAAATGAAGATTTCATTATAACTTGACATTCTGAGTTGTTTTCATGAAACCTGCGCTTCCCCTACAAGAGTTCAACCTACCATTATAGGAAAACGTGTTTTCGTGAAGAAATCATGACAAACTAACACAAGATGAAGATTTCATTATAACTTGACATTCTGAGTTGTTTTCATGAAACCTGCGCTTCCCCTATAAGAGTTCAACCTACCATTATAGGAAATCGTGTTTTCGTGAAGAAATCATGACAAACTAACACAAGATGAAGATTTCATTATAACTTGACATTCTGAGTTGTTTTCATGAAACCTGCGCTTCCCCTACAAGAGTTCAACCTACCATTATAGGAAAACGTGTTTTCGTGAAGAAATCATGACAAACTAACACAAAATGAAGATTTCATTATAACTTGACATTCTGAGTTGTTTTCATGAAACCTGCGCTTCCCCTATAAGAGTTCAACCTACCATTATAGGAAAACGTGTTTTCGTGAAGAAATCATGACAAACTAACACAAAATGAAGATTTCATTATAACTTGACATTCTGAGTTGTTTTCATGAAACCTGCGCTTCCCCTATAAGAGTTCAACCTACCATTATAGGAAAACGTGTTTTCGTGAAGAAATCATGACAAACTAACACAAAATGAAGATTTCATTATAACTTGACATTCTGAGTTGTTTTCATGAAACCTGCGCTTCCCCTACAAGAGTTCAACCTACCATTATAGGAAAACGTGTTTTCGTGAAGAAATCATGACAAACTAACACAAAATGAAGATTTCATTATAACTTGACATTCTGAGTTGTTTTCATGAAACCTGCGCTTCCCCTACAAGAGTTCAACCTACCATTATAGGAAAACGTGTTTTCGTGAAGAAATCATGACAAACTAACACAAAATGAAGATTTCATTATAACTTGACATTCTGAGTTGTTTTCATGAAACCTGCGCTTCCCCTACAAGAGTTCAACCTACCATTATAGGAAAACGTGTTTTCGTGAAGAAATCATGACAAACTAACACAAGATGAAGATTTCATTATAACTTGACATTCTGAGTTGTTTTCATGAAACCTGCGCTTCCCCTATAAGAGTTCAACCTACCATTATAGGAAATCGTGTTTTCGTGAAGAAATCATGACAAACTAACACAAGATGAAGATTTCATTATAACTTGACATTCTGAGTTGTTTTCATGAAACCTGCGCTTCCCCTACAAGAGTTCAACCTACCATTATAGGAAAACGTGTTTTCGTGAAGAAATCATGACAAACTAACACAAAATGAAGATTTCATTATAACTTGACATTCTGAGTTGTTTTCATGAAACCTGCGCTTCCCCTACAAGAGTTCAACCTACCATTATAGGAAAACGTGTTTTCGTGAAGAAATCATGACAAACTAACACAAAATGAAGATTTCATTATAACTTGACATTCTGAGTTGTTTTCATGAAACCTGCGCTTCCCCTACAAGAGTTCAACCTACCATTATAGGAAAACGTGATTTCGTGAAGAAATCATGACAAACTAACACAAAATGAAGATTTCATTATAACTTGACATTCTGAGTTGTTTTCATGAAACCTGCGCTTCCCCTACAAGAGTTCAACCTACCATTATAGGAAAACGTGTTTTCGTGAAGAAATCATGACAAACTAACACAAGATGAAGATTTCATTATAACTTGACATTCTGAGTTGTTTTCATGAAACCTGCGCTTCCCCTATAAGAGTTCAACCTACCATTATAGGAAATCGTGTTTTCGTGAAGAAATCATGACAAACTAACACAAGATGAAGATTTCATTATAACTTGACATTCTGAGTTGTTTTCATGAAACCTGCGCTTCCCCTACAAGAGTTCAACCTACCATTATAGGAAAACGTGTTTTCGTGAAGAAATCATGACAAACTAACACAAAATGAAGATTTCATTATAACTTGACATTCTGAGTTGTTTTCATGAAACCTGCGCTTCCCCTACAAGAGTTCAACCTACCATTATAGGAAAACGTGATTTCGTGAAGAAATCATGACAAACTAACACAAAATGAAGATTTCATTATAACTTGACATTCTGAGTTGTTTTCATGAAACCTGCGCTTCCCCTACAAGAGTTCAACCTACCATTATAGGAAAACGTGTTTTCGTGAAGAAATCATGACAAACTAACACAAGATGAAGATTTCATTATAACTTGACATTCTGAGTTGTTTTCATGAAACCTGCGCTTCCCCTACAAGAGTTCAACCTACCATTATAGGAAAACGTGTTTTCGTGAAGAAATCATGACAAACTAACACAAAATGAAGATTTCATTATAACTTGACATTCTGAGTTGTTTTCATGAAACCTGCGCTTCCCCTACAAGAGTTCAACCTACCATTATAGGAAAACGTGTTTTCGTGAAGAAATCATGACAAACTAACACAAAATGAAGATTTCATTATAACTTGACATTCTGAGTTGTTTTCATGAAACCTGCACTTCCCCTACAAGAGTTCAACCTACCATTATAGGAAAACGTGTTTTCGTGAAGAAATCATGACAAACTAACACAAGATGAAGATTTCATTATAACTTGACATTCTGAGTTGTTTTCATGAAACCTGCGCTTCCCCTATAAGAGTTCAACCTACCATTATAGGAAATCGTGTTTTCGTGAAGAAATCATGACAAACTAACACAAGATGAAGATTTCATTATAACTTGACATTCTGAGTTGTTTTCATGAAACCTGCGCTTCCCCTACAAGAGTTCAACCTACCATTATAGGAAAACGTGTTTTCGTGAAGAAATCATGACAAACTAACACAAAATGAAGATTTCATTATAACTTGACATTCTGAGTTGTTTTCATGAAACCTGCGCTTCCCCTATAAGAGTTCAACCTACCATTATAGGAAAACGTGTTTTCGTGAAGAAATCATGACAAACTAACACAAAATGAAGATTTCATTATAACTTGACATTCTGAGTTGTTTTCATGAAACCTGCGCTTCCCCTATAAGAGTTCAACCTACCATTATAGGAAAACGTGTTTTCGTGAAGAAATCATGACAAACTAACACAAAATGAAGATTTCATTATAACTTGACATTCTGAGTTGTTTTCATGAAACCTGCGCTTCCCCTACAAGAGTTCAACCTACCATTATAGGAAAACGTGTTTTCGTGAAGAAATCATGACAAACTAACACAAAATGAAGATTTCATTATAACTTGACATTCTGAGTTGTTTTCATGAAACCTGCGCTTCCCCTACAAGAGTTCAACCTACCATTATAGGAAAACGTGTTTTCGTGAAGAAATCATGACAAACTAACACAAAATGAAGATTTCATTATAACTTGACATTCTGAGTTGTTTTCATGAAACCTGCGCTTCCCCTACAAGAGTTCAACCTACCATTATAGGAAAACGTGTTTTCGTGAAGAAATCATGACAAACTAACACAAGATGAAGATTTCATTATAACTTGACATTCTGAGTTGTTTTCATGAAACCTGCGCTTCCCCTATAAGAGTTCAACCTACCATTATAGGAAATCGTGTTTTCGTGAAGAAATCATAACAAACTAACACAAGATGAAGATTTCATTATAACTTGACATTCTGAGTTGTTTTCATGAAACCTGCGCTTCCCCTACAAGAGTTCAACCTACCATTATAGGAAAACGTGTTTTCGTGAAGAAATCATGACAAACTAACACAAAATGAAGATTTCATTATAACTTGACATTCTGAGTTGTTTTCATGAAACCTGCGCTTCCCCTATAAGAGTTCAACCTACCATTATAGGAAAACGTGTTTTCGTGAAGAAATCATGACAAACTAACACAAAATGAAGATTTCATTATAACTTGACATTCTGAGTTGTTTTCATGAAACCTGCGCTTCCCCTATAAGAGTTCAACCTACCATTATAGGAAAACGTGTTTTCGTGAAGAAATCATGACAAACTAACACAAAATGAAGATTTCATTATAACTTGACATTCTGAGTTGTTTTCATGAAACCTGCGCTTCCCCTATAAGAGTTCAACCTACCATTATAGGAAAACG
The DNA here is from genome assembly GCF_048594095.1 of Paramormyrops kingsleyae. Classification (NCBI taxonomy): domain Eukaryota; kingdom Metazoa; phylum Chordata; class Actinopteri; order Osteoglossiformes; family Mormyridae; genus Paramormyrops; species Paramormyrops kingsleyae. The sequence goes on from NC_132814.1 coordinate 260,834, forward strand.
TGTTTTCGTGAAGAAATCATGACAAACTAACACAAAATGAAGATTTCATTATAACTTGACATTCTGAGTTGTTTTCATGAAACCTGCGCTTCCCCTATAAGAGTTCAACCTACCATTATAGGAAAACGTGTTTTCGTGAAGAAATCATGACAAACTAACACAAAATGAAGATTTCATTATAACTTGACATTCTGAGTTGTTTTCATGAAACCTGCGCTTCCCCTACAAGAGTTCAACCTACCATTATAGGAAAACGTGATTTCGTGAAGAAATCATGACAAACTAACACAAAATGAAGATTTCATTATAACTTGACATTCTGAGTTGTTTTCATGAAACCTGCGCTTCCCCTACAAGAGTTCAACCTACCATTATAGGAAAACGTGTTTTCGTGAAGAAATCATGACAAACTAACACAAGATGAAGATTTCATTATAACTTGACATTCTGAGTTGTTTTCATGAAACCTGCGCTTCCCCTATAAGAGTTCAACCTACCATTATAGGAAATCGTGTTTTCGTGAAGAAATCATGACAAACTAACACAAGATGAAGATTTCATTATAACTTGACATTCTGAGTTGTTTTCATGAAACCTGCGCTTCCCCTACAAGAGTTCAACCTACCATTATAGGAAAACGTGTTTTCGTGAAGAAATCATGACAAACTAACACAAAATGAAGATTTCATTATAACTTGACATTCTGAGTTGTTTTCATGAAACCTGCGCTTCCCCTATAAGAGTTCAACCTACCATTATAGGAAAACGTGTTTTCGTGAAGAAATCATGACAAACTAACACAAAATGAAGATTTCATTATAACTTGACATTCTGAGTTGTTTTCATGAAACCTGCGCTTCCCCTACAAGAGTTCAACCTACCATTATAGGAAAACGTGTTTTCGTGAAGAAATCATGACAAACTAACACAAAATGAAGATTTCATTATAACTTGACATTCTGAGTTGTTTTCATGAAACCTGCGCTTCCCCTACAAGAGTTCAACCTACCATTATAGGAAAACGTGTTTTCGTGAAGAAATCATGACAAACTAACACAAAATGAAGATTTCATTATAACTTGACATTCTGAGTTGTTTTCATGAAACCTGCGCTTCCCCTACAAGAGTTCAACCTACCATTATAGGAAAACGTGTTTTCGTGAAGAAATCATGACAAACTAACACAAGATGAAGATTTCATTATAACTTGACATTCTGAGTTGTTTTCATGAAACCTGCGCTTCCCCTATAAGAGTTCAACCTACCATTATAGGAAATCGTGTTTTCGTGAAGAAATCATAACAAACTAACACAAGATGAAGATTTCATTATAACTTGACATTCTGAGTTGTTTTCATGAAACCTGCGCTTCCCCTACAAGAGTTCAACCTACCATTATAGGAAAACGTGTTTTCGTGAAGAAATCATGACAAACTAACACAAAATGAAGATTTCATTATAACTTGACATTCTGAGTTGTTTTCATGAAACCTGCGCTTCCCCTATAAGAGTTCAACCTACCATTATAGGAAAACGTGTTTTCGTGAAGAAATCATGACAAACTAACACAAAATGAAGATTTCATTATAACTTGACATTCTGAGTTGTTTTCATGAAACCTGCGCTTCCCCTATAAGAGTTCAACCTACCATTATAGGAAAACGTGTTTTCGTGAAGAAATCATGACAAACTAACACAAAATGAAGATTTCATTATAACTTGACATTCTGAGTTGTTTTCATGAAACCTGCGCTTCCCCTATAAGAGTTCAACCTACCATTATAGGAAAACGTGTTTTCGTGAAGAAATCATGACAAACTAACACAAAATGAAGATTTCATTATAACTTGACATTCTGAGTTGTTTTCATGAAACCTGCGCTTCCCCTATAAGAGTTCAACCTACCATTATAGGAAAACGTGTTTTCGTGAAGAAATCATGACAAACTAACACAAAATGAAGATTTCATTATAACTTGACATTCTGAGTTGTTTTCATGAAACCTGCGCTTCCCCTACAAGAGTTCAACCTACCATTATAGGAAAACGTGATTTCGTGAAGAAATCATGACAAACTAACACAAAATGAAGATTTCATTATAACTTGACATTCTGAGTTGTTTTCATGAAACCTGCGCTTCCCCTACAAGAGTTCAACCTACCATTATAGGAAAACGTGTTTTCGTGAAGAAATCATGACAAACTAACACAAGATGAAGATTTCATTATAACTTGACATTCTGAGTTGTTTTCATGAAACCTGCGCTTCCCCTATAAGAGTTCAACCTACCATTATAGGAAATCGTGTTTTCGTGAAGAAATCATGACAAACTAACACAAGATGAAGATTTCATTATAACTTGACATTCTGAGTTGTTTTCATGAAACCTGCGCTTCCCCTACAAGAGTTCAACCTACCATTATAGGAAAACGTGTTTTCGTGAAGAAATCATGACAAACTAACACAAAATGAAGATTTCATTATAACTTGACATTCTGAGTTGTTTTCATGAAACCTGCGCTTCCCCTATAAGAGTTCAACCTACCATTATAGGAAAACGTGTTTTCGTGAAGAAATCATGACAAACTAACACAAAATGAAGATTTCATTATAACTTGACATTCTGAGTTGTTTTCATGAAACCTGCGCTTCCCCTATAAGAGTTCAACCTACCATTATAGGAAAACGTGTTTTCGTGAAGAAATCATGACAAACTAACACAAAATGAAGATTTCATTATAACTTGACATTCTGAGTTGTTTTCATGAAGCCTGCGCTTCCCCTACAAGAGTTCAACCTACCATTATAGGAAAACGTGATTTCGTGAAGAAATCATGACAAACTAACACAAAATGAAGATTTCATTATAACTTGACATTCTGAGTTGTTTTCATGAAACCTGCGCTTCCCCTACAAGAGTTCAACCTACCATTATAGGAAAACGTGTTTTCGTGAAGAAATCATGACAAACTAACACAAAATGAAGATTTCATTATAACTTGACATTCTGAGTTGTTTTCATGAAACCTGCGCTTCCCCTACAAGAGTTCAACCTACCATTATAGGAAAACGTGTTTTCGTGAAGAAATCATGACAAACTAACACAAGATGAAGATTTCATTATAACTTGACATTCTGAGTTGTTTTCATGAAACCTGCGCTTCCCCTATAAGAGTTCAACCTACCATTATAGGAAATCGTGTTTTCGTGAAGAAATCATGACAAACTAACACAAGATGAAGATTTCATTATAACTTGACATTCTGAGTTGTTTTCATGAAACCTGCGCTTCCCCTACAAGAGTTCAACCTACCATTATAGGAAAACGTGTTTTCGTGAAGAAATCATGACAAACTAACACAAGATGAAGATTTCATTATAACTTGACATTCTGAGTTGTTTTCATGAAACCTGCGCTTCCCCTATAAGAGTTCAACCTACCATTATAGGAAATCGTGTTTTCGTGAAGAAATCATGACAAACTAACACAAGATGAAGATTTCATTATAACTTGACATTCTGAGTTGTTTTCGCGCTTCCCCTACAAGAGTTCAACCTACCATTATAGGAAAACGTGTTTTCGTGAAGAAATCATGACAAACTAACACAAAATGAAGATTTCATTATAACTTGACATTCTGAGTTGTTTTCATGAATCCTGCGCTTCCCCTATAAGAGTTCAACCTACCATTATAGGAAAACGTGTTTTCGTGAAGAAATCATGACAAACTAACACAAAATGAAGATTTCATTATAACTTGACATTCTGAGTTGTTTTCATGAAACCTGCGCTTCCCCTACAAGAGTTCAACCTACCATTATAGGAAAACGTGTTTTCGTGAAGAAATCATGACAAACTAACACAAAATGAAGATTTCATTATAACTTGACATTCTGAGTTGTTTTCATGAAACCTGCGCTTCCCCTACAAGAGTTCAACCTACCATTATAGGAAAACGTGATTTCGTGAAGAAATCATGACAAACTAACACAAAATGAAGATTTCATTATAACTTGACATTCTGAGTTGTTTTCATGAAACCTGCGCTTCCCCTACAAGAGTTCAACCTACCATTATAGGAAAACGTGTTTTCGTGAAGAAATCATGACAAACTAACACAAGATGAAGATTTCATTATAACTTGACATTCTGAGTTGTTTTCATGAAACCTGCGCTTCCCCTATAAGAGTTCAACCTACCATTATAGGAAATCGTGTTTTCGTGAAGAAATCATGACAAACTAACACAAGATGAAGATTTCATTATAACTTGACATTCTGAGTTGTTTTCATGAAACCTGCGCTTCCCCTACAAGAGTTCAACCTACCATTATAGGAAAACGTGTTTTCGTGAAGAAATCATGACAAACTAACACAAAATGAAGATTTCATTATAACTTGACATTCTGAGTTGTTTTCATGAAACCTGCGCTTCCCCTACAAGAGTTCAACCTACCATTATAGGAAAACGTGATTTCGTGAAGAAATCATGACAAACTAACACAAAATGAAGATTTCATTATAACTTGACATTCTGAGTTGTTTTCATGAAACCTGCGCTTCCCCTACAAGAGTTCAACCTACCATTATAGGAAAACGTGTTTTCGTGAAGAAATCATGACAAACTAACACAAAATGAAGATTTCATTATAACTTGACATTCTGAGTTGTTTTCATGAAACCTGCGCTTCCCCTATAAGAGTTCAACCTACCATTATAGGAAAACGTGTTTTCGTGAAGAAATCATGACAAACTAACACAAAATGAAGATTTCATTATAACTTGACATTCTGAGTTGTTTTCATGAAACCTGCGCTTCCCCTATAAGAGTTCAACCTACCATTATAGGAAAACGTGTTTTCGTGAAGAAATCATGACAAACTAACACAAAATGAAGATTTCATTATAACTTGACATTCTGAGTTGTTTTCATGAAACCTGCGCTTCCCCTACAAGAGTTCAACCTACCATTATAGGAAAACGTGATTTCGTGAAGAAATCATGACAAACTAACACAAAATGAAGATTTCATTATAACTTGACATTCTGAGTTGTTTTCATGAAACCTGCGCTTCCCCTACAAGAGTTCAACCTACCATTATAGGAAAACGTGTTTTCGTGAAGAAATCATGACAAACTAACACAAGATGAAGATTTCATTATAACTTGACATTCTGAGTTGTTTTCATGAAACCTGCGCTTCCCCTATAAGAGTTCAACCTACCATTATAGGAAATCGTGTTTTCGTGAAGAAATCATGACAAACTAACACAAGATGAAGATTTCATTATAACTTGACATTCTGAGTTGTTTTCATGAAACCTGCGCTTCCCCTACAAGAGTTCAACCTACCATTATAGGAAAACGTGATTTCGTGAAGAAATCATGACAAACTAACACAAAATGAAGATTTCATTATAACTTGACATTCTGAGTTGTTTTCATGAAACCTGCGCTTCCCCTACAAGAGTTCAACCTACCATTATAGGAAATCGTGTTTTCGTGAAGAAATCATGACAAACTAACACAAGATGAAGATTTCATTATAACTTGACATTCTGAGTTGTTTTCGCGCTTCCCCTACAAGAGTTCAACCTACCATTATAGGAAAACGTGTTTTCGTGAAGAAATCATGACAAACTAACACAAAATGAAGATTTCATTATAACTTGACATTCTGAGTTGTTTTCATGAATCCTGCGCTTCCCCTATAAGAGTTCAACCTACCATTATAGGAAAACGTGTTTTCGTGAAGAAATCATGACAAACTAACACAAAATGAAGATTTCATTATAACTTGACATTCTGAGTTGTTTTCATGAAACCTGCGCTTCCCCTACAAGAGTTCAACCTACCATTATAGGAAAACGTGTTTTCGTGAAGAAATCATGACAAACTAACACAAAATGAAGATTTCATTATAACTTGACATTCTGAGTTGTTTTCATGAAACCTGCGCTTCCCCTACAAGAGTTCAACCTACCATTATAGGAAAACGTGATTTCGTGAAGAAATCATGACAAACTAACACAAAATGAAGATTTCATTATAACTTGACATTCTGAGTTGTTTTCATGAAACCTGCGCTTCCCCTACAAGAGTTCAACCTACCATTATAGGAAAACGTGTTTTCGTGAAGAAATCATGACAAACTAACACAAGATGAAGATTTCATTATAACTTGACATTCTGAGTTGTTTTCATGAAACCTGCGCTTCCCCTATAAGAGTTCAACCTACCATTATAGGAAATCGTGTTTTCGTGAAGAAATCATGACAAACTAACACAAGATGAAGATTTCATTATAACTTGACATTCTGAGTTGTTTTCATGAAACCTGCGCTTCCCCTACAAGAGTTCAACCTACCATTATAGGAAAACGTGTTTTCGTGAAGAAATCATGACAAACTAACACAAAATGAAGATTTCATTATAACTTGACATTCTGAGTTGTTTTCATGAAACCTGCGCTTCCCCTACAAGAGTTCAACCTACCATTATAGGAAAACGTGATTTCGTGAAGAAATCATGACAAACTAACACAAAATGAAGATTTCATTATAACTTGACATTCTGAGTTGTTTTCATGAAACCTGCGCTTCCCCTACAAGAGTTCAACCTACCATTATAGGAAAACGTGTTTTCGTGAAGAAATCATGACAAACTAACACAAAATGAAGATTTCATTATAACTTGACATTCTGAGTTGTTTTCATGAAACCTGCGCTTCCCCTATAAGAGTTCAACCTACCATTATAGGAAAACGTGTTTTCGTGAAGAAATCATGACAAACTAACACAAAATGAAGATTTCATTATAACTTGACATTCTGAGTTGTTTTCATGAAACCTGCGCTTCCCCTATAAGAGTTCAACCTACCATTATAGGAAAACGTGTTTTCGTGAAGAAATCATGACAAACTAACACAAAATGAAGATTTCATTATAACTTGACATTCTGAGTTGTTTTCATGAAACCTGCGCTTCCCCTACAAGAGTTCAACCTACCATTATAGGAAAACGTGATTTCGTGAAGAAATCATGACAAACTAACACAAAATGAAGATTTCATTATAACTTGACATTCTGAGTTGTTTTCATGAAACCTGCGCTTCCCCTACAAGAGTTCAACCTACCATTATAGGAAAACGTGTTTTCGTGAAGAAATCATGACAAACTAACACAAGATGAAGATTTCATTATAACTTGACATTCTGAGTTGTTTTCATGAAACCTGCGCTTCCCCTATAAGAGTTCAACCTACCATTATAGGAAATCGTGTTTTCGTGAAGAAATCATGACAAACTAACACAAGATGAAGATTTCATTATAACTTGACATTCTGAGTTGTTTTCATGAAACCTGCGCTTCCCCTACAAGAGTTCAACCTACCATTATAGGAAATCGTGTTTTCGTGAAGAAATCATGACAAACTAACACAAGATGAAGATTTCATTATAACTTGACATTCTGAGTTGTTTTCATGAAACCTGCGCTTCCCCTACAAGAGTTCAACCTACCATTATAGGAAAACGTGATTTCGTGAAGAAATCATGACAAACTAACACAAAATGAAGATTTCATTATAACTTGACATTCTGAGTTGTTTTCATGAAACCTGCGCTTCCCCTACAAGAGTTCAACCTACCATTATAGGAAATCGTGTTTTCGTGAAGAAATCATGACAAACTAACACAAGATGAAGATTTCATTATAACTTGACATTCTGAGTTGTTTTCGCGCTTCCCCTACAAGAGTTCAACCTACCATTATAGGAAAACGTGTTTTCGTGAAGAAATCATGACAAACTAACACAAAATGAAGATTTCATTATAACTTGACATTCTGAGTTGTTTTCATGAATCCTGCGCTTCCCCTATAAGAGTTCAACCTACCATTATAGGAAAACGTGTTTTCGTGAAGAAATCATGACAAACTAACACAAAATGAAGATTTCATTATAACTTGACATTCTGAGTTGTTTTCATGAAACCTGCGCTTCCCCTACAAGAGTTCAACCTACCATTATAGGAAAACGTGTTTTCGTGAAGAAATCATGACAAACTAACACAAAATGAAGATTTCATTATAACTTGACATTCTGAGTTGTTTTCATGAAACCTGCGCTTCCCCTACAAGAGTTCAACCTACCATTATAGGAAAACGTGATTTCGTGAAGAAATCATGACAAACTAACACAAAATGAAGATTTCATTATAACTTGACATTCTGAGTTGTTTTCATGAAACCTGCGCTTCCCCTACAAGAGTTCAACCTACCATTATAGGAAAACGTGTTTTCGTGAAGAAATCATGACAAACTAACACAAGATGAAGATTTCATTATAACTTGACATTCTGAGTTGTTTTCATGAAACCTGCGCTTCCCCTATAAGAGTTCAACCTACCATTATAGGAAATCGTGTTTTCGTGAAGAAATCATGACAAACTAACACAAGATGAAGATTTCATTATAACTTGACATTCTGAGTTGTTTTCATGAAACCTGCGCTTCCCCTACAAGAGTTCAACCTACCATTATAGGAAAACGTGTTTTCGTGAAGAAATCATGACAAACTAACACAAAATGAAGATTTCATTATAACTTGACATTCTGAGTTGTTTTCATGAAACCTGCGCTTCCCCTACAAGAGTTCAACCTACCATTATAGGAAAACGTGATTTCGTGAAGAAATCATGACAAACTAACACAAAATGAAGATTTCATTATAACTTGACATTCTGAGTTGTTTTCATGAAACCTGCGCTTCCCCTACAAGAGTTCAACCTACCATTATAGGAAAACGTGTTTTCGTGAAGAAATCATGACAAACTAACACAAAATGAAGATTTCATTATAACTTGACATTCTGAGTTGTTTTCATGAAACCTGCGCTTCCCCTACAAGAGTTCAACCTACCATTATAGGAAAACGTGTTTTCGTGAAGAAATCATGACAAACTAACACAAGATGAAGATTTCATTATAACTTGACATTCTGAGTTGTTTTCATGAAACCTGCGCTTCCCCTATAAGAGTTCAACCTACCATTATAGGAAATCGTGTTTTCGTGAAGAAATCATGACAAACTAACACAAGATGAAGATTTCATTATAACTTGACATTCTGAGTTGTTTTCATGAAACCTGCGCTTCCCCTACAAGAGTTCAACCTACCATTATAGGAAAACGTGTTTTCGTGAAGAAATCATGACAAACTAACACAAGATGAAGATTTCATTATAACTTGACATTCTGAGTTGTTTTCATGAAACCTGCGCTTCCCCTATAAGAGTTCAACCTACCATTATAGGAAATCGTGTTTTCGTGAAGAAATCATGACAAACTAACACAAGATGAAGATTTCATTATAACTTGACATTCTGAGTTGTTTTCGACGCGCTTCCCCTACAAGAGTTCAACCTACCATTATAGGAAAACGTGTTTTCGTGAAGAAATCATGACAAACTAACACAAAATGAAGATTTCATTATAACTTGACATTCTGAGTTGTTTTCATGAATCCTGCGCTTCCCCTATAAGAGTTCAACCTACCATTATAGGAAAACGTGTTTTCGTGAAGAAATCATGACAAACTAACACAAAATGAAGATTTCATTATAACTTGACATTCTGAGTTGTTTTCATGAAACCTGCGCTTCCCCTACAAGAGTTCAACCTACCATTATAGGAAAACGTGTTTTCGTGAAGAAATCATGACAAACTAACACAAAATGAAGATTTCATTATAACTTGACATTCTGAGTTGTTTTCATGAAACCTGCGCTTCCCCTACAAGAGTTCAACCTACCATTATAGGAAAACGTGATTTCGTGAAGAAATCATGACAAACTAACACAAAATGAAGATTTCATTATAACTTGACATTCTGAGTTGTTTTCATGAAACCTGCGCTTCCCCTACAAGAGTTCAACCTACCATTATAGGAAAACGTGTTTTCGTGAAGAAATCATGACAAACTAACACAAGATGAAGATTTCATTATAACTTGACATTCTGAGTTGTTTTCATGAAACCTGCGCTTCCCCTATAAGAGTTCAACCTACCATTATAGGAAATCGTGTTTTCGTGAAGAAATCATGACAAACTAACACAAGATGAAGATTTCATTATAACTTGACATTCTGAGTTGTTTTCATGAAACCTGCGCTTCCCCTACAAGAGTTCAACCTACCATTATAGGAAAACGTGTTTTCGTGAAGAAATCATGACAAACTAACACAAAATGAAGATTTCATTATAACTTGACATTCTGAGTTGTTTTCATGAAACCTGCGCTTCCCCTACAAGAGTTCAACCTACCATTATAGGAAAACGTGATTTCGTGAAGAAATCATGACAAACTAACACAAAATGAAGATTTCATTATAACTTGACATTCTGAGTTGTTTTCATGAAACCTGCGCTTCCCCTACAAGAGTTCAACCTACCATTATAGGAAAACGTGTTTTCGTGAAGAAATCATGACAAACTAACACAAGATGAAGATTTCATTATAACTTGACATTCTGAGTTGTTTTCATGAAACCTGCGCTTCCCCTATAAGAGTTCAACCTACCATTATAGGAAATCGTGTTTTCGTGAAGAAATCATGACAAACTAACACAAGATGAAGATTTCATTATAACTTGACATTCTGAGTTGTTTTCATGAAACCTGCGCTTCCCCTACAAGAGTTCAACCTACCATTATAGGAAAACGTGTTTTCGTGAAGAAATCATGACAAACTAACACAAAATGAAGATTTCATTATAACTTGACATTCTGAGTTGTTTTCATGAAACCTGCGCTTCCCCTATAAGAGTTCAACCTACCATTATAGGAAAACGTGTTTTCGTGAAGAAATCATGACAAACTAACACAAAATGAAGATTTCATTATAACTTGACATTCTGAGTTGTTTTCATGAAACCTGCGCTTCCCCTATAAGAGTTCAACCTACCATTATAGGAAAACGTGTTTTCGTGAAGAAATCATGACAAACTAACACAAAATGAAGATTTCATTATAACTTGACATTCTGAGTTGTTTTCATGAAACCTGCGCTTCCCCTACAAGAGTTCAACCTACCATTATAGGAAAACGTGTTTTCGTGAAGAAATCATGACAAACTAACACAAAATGAAGATTTCATTATAACTTGACATTCTGAGTTGTTTTCATGAAACCTGCGCTTCCCCTACAAGAGTTCAACCTACCATTATAGGAAAACGTGTTTTCGTGAAGAAATCATGACAAACTAACACAAAATGAAGATTTCATTATAACTTGACATTCTGAGTTGTTTTCATGAAACCTGCGCTTCCCCTACAAGAGTTCAACCTACCATTATAGGAAAACGTGTTTTCGTGAAGAAATCATGACAAACTAACACAAGATGAAGATTTCATTATAACTTGACATTCTGAGTTGTTTTCATGAAACCTGCGCTTCCCCTATAAGAGTTCAACCTACCATTATAGGAAATCGTGTTTTCGTGAAGAAATCATGACAAACTAACACAAGATGAAGATTTCATTATAACTTGACATTCTGAGTTGTTTTCATGAAACCTGCGCTTCCCCTACAAGAGTTCAACCTACCATTATAGGAAAACGTGTTTTCGTGAAGAAATCATGACAAACTAACACAAAATGAAGATTTCATTATAACTTGACATTCTGAGTTGTTTTCATGAATCCTGCGCTTCCCCTATAAGAGTTCAACCTACCATTATAGGAAAACGTGTTTTCGTGAAGAAATCATGACAAACTAACACAAAATGAAGATTTCATTATAACTTGACATTCTGAGTTGTTTTCATGAAACCTGCGCTTCCCCTATAAGAGTTCAACCTACCATTATAGGAAAACGTGTTTTCGTGAAGAAATCATGACAAACTAACACAAAATGAAGATTTCATTATAACTTGACATTCTGAGTTGTTTTCATGAAACCTGCGCTTCCCCTATAAGAGTTCAACCTACCATTATAGGAAAACGTGTTTTCGTGAAGAAATCATGACAAACTAACACAAAATGAAGATTTCATTATAACTTGACATTCTGAGTTGTTTTCATGAAACCTGCGCTTCCCCTACAAGAGTTCAACCTACCATTATAGGAAAACGTGTTTTCGTGAAGAAATCATGACAAACTAACACAAAATGAAGATTTCATTATAACTTGACATTCTGAGTTGTTTTCATGAAACCTGCGCTTCCCCTACAAGAGTTCAACCTACCATTATAGGAAAACGTGTTTTCGTGAAGAAATCATGACAAACTAACACAAGATGAAGATTTCATTATAACTTGACATTCTGAGTTGTTTTCATGAAACCTGCGCTTCCCCTATAAGAGTTCAACCTACCATTATAGGAAATCGTGTTTTCGTGAAGAAATCATGACAAACTAACACAAGATGAAGATTTCATTATAACTTGACATTCTGAGTTGTTTTCATGAAGCCTGCGCTTCCCCTACAAGAGTTCAACCTACCATTATAGGAAAACGTGTTTTCGTGAAGAAATCATGACAAACTAACACAAAATGAAGATTTCATTATAACTTGACATTCTGAGTTGTTTTCATGAAACCTGCGCTTCCCCTATAAGAGTTCAACCTACCATTATAGGAAAACGTGTTTTCGTGAAGAAATCATGACAAACTAACACAAGATGAAGATTTCATTATAACTTGACATTCTGAGTTGTTTTCATGAAACCTGCGCTTCCCCTATAAGAGTTCAACCTACCATTATAGGAAAACGTGTTTTCGTGAAGAAATCATGACAAACTAACACAAAATGAAGATTTCATTATAACTTGACATTCTGAGTTGTTTTCATGAAACCTGCGCTTCCCCTACAAGAGTTCAACCTACCATTATAGGAAAACGTGTTTTCGTGAAGAAATCATGACAAACTAACACAAAATGAAGATTTCATTATAAGTTGACATTCTGAGTTGTTTTCATGAAACCTGCGCTTCCCCTACAAGAGTTCAACCTACCATTATAGGAAAACGTGTTTTCGTGAAGAAATCATGACAAACTAACACAAAATGAAGATTTCATTATAACTTGACATTCTGAGTTGTTTTCATGAAACCTGCGCTTCCCCTACAAGAGTTCAACCTACCATTATAGGAAAACGTGATTTCGTGAAGAAATCATGACAAACTAACACAAAATGAAGATTTCATTATAACTTGACAATCTGAGTCGTTTTCATGAAACCTGCGCTTCCCCTACAAGAGTTCAACCTACCATTATAGGAAAACGTGTTTTCGTGAAGAAATCATGACAAACTAACACAAGATGAAGATTTCATTATAACTTGACATTCTGAGTTGTTTTCATGAAACCTGCGCTTCCCCTATAAGAGTTCAACCTACCATTATAGGAAATCGTGTTTTCGTGAAGAAATCATGACAAACTAACACAAGATGAAGATTTCATTATAACTTGACATTCTGAGTTGTTTTCATGAAACCTGCGCTTCCCCTACAAGAGTTCAACCTACCATTATAGGAAAACGTGTTTTCGTGAAGAAATCATGACAAACTAACACAAAATGAAGATTTCATTATAACTTGACATTCTGAGTTGTTTTCATGAAACCTGCGCTTCCCCTACAAGAGTTCAACCTACCATTATAGGAAAACGTGATTTCGTGAAGAAATCATGACAAACTAACACAAAATGAAGATTTCATTATAACTTGACATTCTGAGTTGTTTTCATGAAACCTGCGCTTCCCCTACAAGAGTTCAACCTACCATTATAGGAAAACGTGTTTTCGTGAAGAAATCATGACAAACTAACACAAGATGAAGATTTCATTATAACTTGACATTCTGAGTTGTTTTCATGAAACCTGCGCTTCCCCTATAAGAGTTCAACCTACCATTATAGGAAATCGTGTTTTCGTGAAGAAATCATGACAAACTAACACAAGATGAAGATTTCATTATAACTTGACATTCTGAGTTGTTTTCATGAAACCTGCGCTTCCCCTACAAGAGTTCAACCTACCATTATAGGAAAACGTGTTTTCGTGAAGAAATCATGACAAACTAACACAAAATGAAGATTTCATTATAACTTGACATTCTGAGTTGTTTTCATGAAACCTGCGCTTCCCCTATAAGAGTTCAACCTACCATTATAGGAAATCGTGTTTTCGTGAAGAAATCATGACAAACTAACACAAGATGAAGATTTCATTATAACTTGACATTCTGAGTTGTTTTCATGAAACCTGCGCTTCCCCTACAAGAGTTCAACCTACCATTATAGGAAAACGTGTTTTCGTGAAGAAATCATGACAAACTAACACAAAATGAAGATTTCATTATAACTTGACATTCTGAGTTGTTTTCATGAAACCTGCGCTTCCCCTACAAGAGTTCAACCTACCATTATAGGAAAACGTGTTTTCGTGAAGAAATCATGACAAACTAACACAAAATGAAGATTTCATTATAACTTGACATTCTGAGTTGTTTTCATGAAACCTGCGCTTCCCCTACAAGAGTTCAACCTACCATTATAGGAAAACGTGTTTTCGTGAAGAAATCATGACAAACTAACACAAAATGAAGATTTCATTATAACTTGACATTCTGAGTTGTTTTCATGAAACCTGCGCTTCCCCTATAAGAGTTCAACCTACCATTATAGGAAATCGTGTTTTCGTGAAGAAATCATGACAAACTAACACAAGATGAAGATTTCATTATAACTTGACATTCTGAGTTGTTTTCATGAAACCTGCGCTTCCCCTACAAGAGTTCAACCTACCATTATAGGAAAACGTGTTTTCGTGAAGAAATCATGACAAACTAACACAAAATGAAGATTTCATTATAACTTGACATTCTGAGTTGTTTTCATGAAACCTGCGCTTCCCCTATAAGAGTTCAACCTACCATTATAGGAAATCGTGTTTTCGTGAAGAAATCATGACAAACTAACACAAGATGAAGATTTCATTATAACTTGACATTCTGAGTTGTTTTCATGAAACCTGCGCTTCCCCTACAAGAGTTCAACCTACCATTATAGGAAAACGTGTTTTCGTGAAGAAATCATGACAAACTAACACAAAATGAAGATTTCATTATAACTTGACATTCTGAGTTGTTTTCATGAAACCTGCGCTTCCCCTACAAGAGTTCAACCTACCATTATAGGAAAACGTGTTTTCGTGAAGAAATCATGACAAACTAACACAAAATGAAGATTTCATTATAACTTGACATTCTGAGTTGTTTTCATGAAACCTGCGCTTCCCCTACAAGAGTTCAACCTACCATTATAGGAAAACGTGTTTTCGTGAAGAAATCATGACAAACTAACACAAAATGAAGATTTCATTATAACTTGACATTCTGAGTTGTTTTCATGAAACCTGCGCTTCCCCTACAAGAGTTCAACCTACCATTATAGGAAAACGTGTTTTCGTGAAGAAATCATGACAAACTAACACAAGATGAAGATTTCATTATAACTTGACATTCTGAGTTGTTTTCATGAAACCTGCGCTTCCCCTACAAGAGTTCAACCTACCATTATAGGAAAACGTGTTTTCGTGAAGAAATCATGACAAACTAACACAAAATGAAGATTTCATTATAACTTGACATTCTGAGTTGTTTTCATGAAACCTGCGCTTCCCCTACAAGAGTTCAACCTACCATTATAGGAAAACGTGATTTCGTGAAGAAATCATGACAAACTAACACAAAATGAAGATTTCATTATAACTTGACATTCTGAGTTGTTTTCATGAAACCTGCGCTTCCCCTACAAGAGTTCAACCTACCATTATAGGAAAACGTGTTTTCGTGAAGAAATCATGACAAACTAACACAAGATGAAGATTTCATTATAACTTGACATTCTGAGTTGTTTTCATGAAACCTGCGCTTCCCCTATAAGAGTTCAACCTACCATTATAGGAAATCGTGTTTTCGTGAAGAAATCATGACAAACTAACACAAGATGAAGATTTCATTATAACTTGACATTCTGAGTTGTTTTCATGAAACCTGCGCTTCCCCTACAAGAGTTCAACCTACCATTATAGGAAAACGTGTTTTCGTGAAGAAATCATGACAAACTAACACAAGATGAAGATTTCATTATAACTTGACATTCTGAGTTGTTTTCATGAAACCTGCGCTTCCCCTACAAGAGTTCAACCTACCATTATAGGAAAACGTGTT
Organism: Paramormyrops kingsleyae; assembly: GCF_048594095.1. Classification (NCBI taxonomy): domain Eukaryota; kingdom Metazoa; phylum Chordata; class Actinopteri; order Osteoglossiformes; family Mormyridae; genus Paramormyrops; species Paramormyrops kingsleyae. The sequence goes on from NC_132814.1 coordinate 277,061, forward strand.
TTCGTGAAGAAATCATGACAAACTAACACAAAATGAAGATTTCATTATAACTTGACATTCTGAGTTGTTTTCATGAAACCTGCGCTTCCCCTACAAGAGTTCAACCTACCATTATAGGAAAACGTGTTTTCGTGAAGAAATCATGACAAACTAACACAAGATGAAGATTTCATTATAACTTGACATTCTGAGTTGTTTTCATGAAACCTGCGCTTCCCCTACAAGAGTTCAACCTACCATTATAGGAAAACGTGTTTTCGTGAAGAAATCATGACAAACTAACACAAAATGAAGATTTCATTATAACTTGACATTCTGAGTTGTTTTCATGAAACCTGCGCTTCCCCTACAAGAGTTCAACCTACCATTATAGGAAAACGTGATTTCGTGAAGAAATCATGACAAACTAACACAAAATGAAGATTTCATTATAACTTGACATTCTGAGTTGTTTTCATGAAACCTGCGCTTCCCCTACAAGAGTTCAACCTACCATTATAGGAAAACGTGTTTTCGTGAAGAAATCATGACAAACTAACACAAGATGAAGATTTCATTATAACTTGACATTCTGAGTTGTTTTCATGAAACCTGCGCTTCCCCTATAAGAGTTCAACCTACCATTATAGGAAATCGTGTTTTCGTGAAGAAATCATGACAAACTAACACAAGATGAAGATTTCATTATAACTTGACATTCTGAGTTGTTTTCATGAAACCTGCGCTTCCCCTACAAGAGTTCAACCTACCATTATAGGAAAACGTGTTTTCGTGAAGAAATCATGACAAACTAACACAAGATGAAGATTTCATTATAACTTGACATTCTGAGTTGTTTTCATGAAACCTGCGCTTCCCCTACAAGAGTTCAACCTACCATTATAGGAAAACGTGTTTTCGTGAAGAAATCATGACAAACTAACACAAAATGAAGATTTCATTATAACTTGACATTCTGAGTTGTTTTCATGAAACCTGCGCTTCCCCTACAAGAGTTCAACCTACCATTATAGGAAAACGTGTTTTCGTGAAGAAATCATGACAAACTAACACAAGATGAAGATTTCATTATAACTTGACATTCTGAGTTGTTTTCATGAAACCTGCGCTTCCCCTATAAGAGTTCAACCTACCATTATAGGAAATCGTGTTTTCGTGAAGAAATCATGACAAACTAACACAAGATGAAGATTTCATTATAACTTGACATTCTGAGTTGTTTTCATGAAACCTGCGCTTCCCCTACAAGAGTTCAACCTACCATTATAGGAAAACGTGTTTTCGTGAAGAAATCATGACAAACTAACACAAAATGAAGATTTCATTATAACTTGACATTCTGAGTTGTTTTCATGAAACCTGCGCTTCCCCTACAAGAGTTCAACCTACCATTATAGGAAAACGTGTTTTCGTGAAGAAATCATGACAAACTAACACAAAATGAAGATTTCATTATAACTTGACATTCTGAGTTGTTTTCATGAAACCTGCGCTTCCCCTACAAGAGTTCAACCTACCATTATAGGAAAACGTGTTTTCGTGAAGAAATCATGACAAACTAACACAAGATGAAGATTTCATTATAACTTGACATTCTGAGTTGTTTTCATGAAACCTGCGCTTCCCCTATAAGAGTTCAACCTACCATTATAGGAAATCGTGTTTTCGTGAAGAAATCATGACAAACTAACACAAGATGAAGATTTCATTATAACTTGACATTCTGAGTTGTTTTCATGAAGCCTGCGCTTCCCCTACAAGAGTTCAACCTACCATTATAGGAAAACGTGTTTTCGTGAAGAAATCATGACAAACTAACACAAAATGAAGATTTCATTATAACTTGACATTCTGAGTTGTTTTCATGAAACCTGCGCTTCCCCTATAAGAGTTCAACCTACCATTATAGGAAAACGTGTTTTCGTGAAGAAATCATGACAAACTAACACAAGATGAAGATTTCATTATAACTTGACATTCTGAGTTGTTTTCATGAAACCTGCGCTTCCCCTATAAGAGTTCAACCTACCATTATAGGAAAACGTGTTTTCGTGAAGAAATCATGACAAACTAACACAAAATGAAGATTTCATTATAACTTGACATTCTGAGTTGTTTTCATGAAACCTGCGCTTCCCCTACAAGAGTTCAACCTACCATTATAGGAAAACGTGTTTTCGTGAAGAAATCATGACAAACTAACACAAGATGAAGATTTCATTATAACTTGACATTCTGAGTTGTTTTCATGAAACCTGCGCTTCCCCTACAAGAGTTCAACCTACCATTATAGGAAAACGTGTTTTCGTGAAGAAATCATGACAAACTAACACAAAATGAAGATTTCATTATAACTTGACATTCTGAGTTGTTTTCATGAAACCTGCGCTTCCCCTACAAGAGTTCAACCTACCATTATAGGAAAACGTGATTTCGTGAAGAAATCATGACAAACTAACACAAAATGAAGATTTCATTATAACTTGACATTCTGAGTTGTTTTCATGAAACCTGCGCTTCCCCTACAAGAGTTCAACCTACCATTATAGGAAAACGTGTTTTCGTGAAGAAATCATGACAAACTAACACAAGATGAAGATTTCATTATAACTTGACATTCTGAGTTGTTTTCATGAAACCTGCGCTTCCCCTATAAGAGTTCAACCTACCATTATAGGAAATCGTGTTTTCGTGAAGAAATCATGACAAACTAACACAAGATGAAGATTTCATTATAACTTGACATTCTGAGTTGTTTTCATGAAACCTGCGCTTCCCCTACAAGAGTTCAACCTACCATTATAGGAAAACGTGTTTTCGTGAAGAAATCATGACAAACTAACACAAAATGAAGATTTCATTATAACTTGACATTCTGAGTTGTTTTCATGAAACCTGCGCTTCCCCTACAAGAGTTCAACCTACCATTATAGGAAAACGTGTTTTCGTGAAGAAATCATGACAAACTAACACAAGATGAAGATTTCATTATAACTTGACATTCTGAGTTGTTTTCATGAAACCTGCGCTTCCCCTATAAGAGTTCAACCTACCATTATAGGAAATCGTGTTTTCGTGAAGAAATCATGACAAACTAACACAAGATGAAGATTTCATTATAACTTGACATTCTGAGTTGTTTTCATGAAACCTGCGCTTCCCCTACAAGAGTTCAACCTACCATTATAGGAAAACGTGTTTTCGTGAAGAAATCATGACAAACTAACACAAAATGAAGATTTCATTATAACTTGACATTCTGAGTTGTTTTCATGAAACCTGCGCTTCCCCTACAAGAGTTCAACCTACCATTATAGGAAAACGTGTTTTCGTGAAGAAATCATGACAAACTAACACAAAATGAAGATTTCATTATAACTTGACATTCTGAGTTGTTTTCATGAAACCTGCGCTTCCCCTACAAGAGTTCAACCTACCATTATAGGAAAACGTGTTTTCGTGAAGAAATCATGACAAACTAACACAAGATGAAGATTTCATTATAACTTGACATTCTGAGTTGTTTTCATGAAACCTGCGCTTCCCCTATAAGAGTTCAACCTACCATTATAGGAAAACGTGTTTTCGTGAAGAAATCATGACAAACTAACACAAGATGAAGATTTCATTATAACTTGACATTCTGAGTTGTTTTCATGAAACCTGCGCTTCCCCTACAAGAGTTCAACCTACCATTATAGGAAAACGTGTTTTCGTGAAGAAATCATGACAAACTAACACAAAATGAAGATTTCATTATAACTTGACATTCTGAGTTGTTTTCATGAAACCTGCGCTTCCCCTATAAGAGTTCAACCTACCATTATAGGAAATCGTGTTTTCGTGAAGAAATCATGACAAACTAACACAAGATGAAGATTTCATTATAACTTGACATTCTGAGTTGTTTTCATGAAGCCTGCGCTTCCCCTACAAGAGTTCAACCTACCATTATAGGAAAACGTGTTTTCGTGAAGAAATCATGACAAACTAACACAAAATGAAGATTTCATTATAACTTGACATTCTGAGTTGTTTTCATGAAACCTGCGCTTCCCCTATAAGAGTTCAACCTACCATTATAGGAAAACGTGTTTTCGTGAAGAAATCATGACAAACTAACACAAGATGAAGATTTCATTATAACTTGACATTCTGAGTTGTTTTCATGAAACCTGCGCTTCCCCTACAAGAGTTCAACCTACCATTATAGGAAAACGTGTTTTCGTGAAGAAATCATGACAAACTAACACAAAATGAAGATTTCATTATAACTTGACATTCTGAGTTGTTCTCATGAAACCTGCGCTTCCCCTACAAGAGTTCAACCTACCATTATAGGAAAACGTGTTTTCGTGAAGAAATCATGACAAACTAACACAAGATGAAGATTTCATTATAACTTGACATTCTGAGTTGTTTTCATGAAACCTGCGCTTCCCCTATAAGAGTTCAACCTACCATTATAGGAAATCGTGTTTTCGTGAAGAAATCATGACAAACTAACACAAGATGAAGATTTCATTATAACTTGACATTCTGAGTTGTTTTCATGAAACCTGCGCTTCCCCTACAAGAGTTCAACCTACCATTATAGGAAAACGTGTTTTCGTGAAGAAATCATGACAAACTAACACAAAATGAAGATTTCATTATAACTTGACATTCTGAGTTGTTTTCATGAAACCTGCGCTTCCCCTATAAGAGTTCAACCTACCATTATAGGAAAACGTGTTTTCGTGAAGAAATCATGACAAACTAACACAAAATGAAGATTTCATTATAACTTGACATTCTGAGTTGTTTTCATGAAACCTGCGCTTCCCCTATAAGAGTTCAACCTACCATTATAGGAAAACGTGTTTTCGTGAAGAAATCATGACAAACTAACACAAAATGAAGATTTCATTATAACTTGACATTCTGAGTTGTTTTCATGAAACCTGCGCTTCCCCTATAAGAGTTCAACCTACCATTATAGGAAATCGTGTTTTCGTGAAGAAATCATGACAAACTAACACAAGATGAAGATTTCATTATAACTTGACATTCTGAGTTGTTTTCATGAAACCTGCGCTTCCCCTACAAGAGTTCAACCTACCATTATAGGAAAACGTGTTTTCGTGAAGAAATCATGACAAACTAACACAAAATGAAGATTTCATTATAACTTGACATTCTGAGTTGTTTTCATGAAACCTGCGCTTCCCCTACAAGAGTTCAACCTACCATTATAGGAAAACGTGTTTTCGTGAAGAAATCATGACAAACTAACACAAAATGAAGATTTCATTATAACTTGACATTCTGAGTTGTTTTCATGAAACCTGCGCTTCCCCTACAAGAGTTCAACCTACCATTATAGGAAAACGTGTTTTCGTGAAGAAATCATGACAAACTAACACAAGATGAAGATTTCATTATAACTTGACATTCTGAGTTGTTTTCATGAAACCTGCGCTTCCCCTATAAGAGTTCAACCTACCATTATAGGAAAACGTGTTTTCGTGAAGAAATCATGACAAACTAACACAAGATGAAGATTTCATTATAACTTGACATTCTGAGTTGTTTTCATGAAACCTGCGCTTCCCCTACAAGAGTTCAACCTACCATTATAGGAAAACGTGTTTTCGTGAAGAAATCATGACAAACTAACACAAAATGAAGATTTCATTATAACTTGACATTCTGAGTTGTTTTCATGAAACCTGCGCTTCCCCTATAAGAGTTCAACCTACCATTATAGGAAATCGTGTTTTCGTGAAGAAATCATGACAAACTAACACAAGATGAAGATTTCATTATAACTTGACATTCTGAGTTGTTTTCATGAAGCCTGCGCTTCCCCTACAAGAGTTCAACCTACCATTATAGGAAAACGTGTTTTCGTGAAGAAATCATGACAAACTAACACAAAATGAAGATTTCATTATAACTTGACATTCTGAGTTGTTTTCATGAAACCTGCGCTTCCCCTATAAGAGTTCAACCTACCATTATAGGAAAACGTGTTTTCGTGAAGAAATCATGACAAACTAACACAAGATGAAGATTTCATTATAACTTGACATTCTGAGTTGTTTTCATGAAACCTGCGCTTCCCCTATAAGAGTTCAACCTACCATTATAGGAAAACGTGTTTTCGTGAAGAAATCGTGACAAACTAACACAAAATGAAGATTTCATTATAACTTGACATTCTGAGTTGTTTTCATGAAACCTGCGCTTCCCCTACAAGAGTTCAACCTACCATTATAGGAAAACGTGTTTTCGTGAAGAAATCATGACAAACTAACACAAAATGAAGATTTCATTATAAGTTGACATTCTGAGTTGTTTTCATGAAACCTGCGCTTCCCCTACAAGAGTTCAACCTACCATTATAGGAAAACGTGTTTTCGTGAAGAAATCATGACAAACTAACACAAAATGAAGATTTCATTATAACTTGACATTCTGAGTTGTTTTCATGAAACCTGCGCTTCCCCTACAAGAGTTCAACCTACCATTATAGGAAAACGTGATTTCGTGAAGAAATCATGACAAACTAACACAAAATGAAGATTTCATTATAACTTGACATTCTGAGTTGTTTTCATGAAACCTGCGCTTCCCCTACAAGAGTTCAACCTACCATTATAGGAAAACGTGTTTTCGTGAAGAAATCATGACAAACTAACACAAAATGAAGATTTCATTATAACTTGACATTCTGAGTTGTTTTCATGAAACCTGCGCTTCCCCTACAAGAGTTCAACCTACCATTATAGGAAAACGTGTTTTCGTGAAGAAATCATGACAAACTAACACAAAATGAAGATTTCATTATAACTTGACATTCTGAGTTGTTCTCATGAAACCTGCGCTTCCCCTACAAGAGTTCAACCTACCATTATAGGAAAACGTGTTTTCGTGAAGAAATCATGACAAACTAACACAAGATGAAGATTTCATTATAACTTGACATTCTGAGTTGTTTTCATGAAACCTGCGCTTCCCCTATAAGAGTTCAACCTACCATTATAGGAAATCGTGTTTTCGTGAAGAAATCATGACAAACTAACACAAGATGAAGATTTCATTATAACTTGACATTCTGAGTTGTTTTCATGAAACCTGCGCTTCCCCTACAAGAGTTCAACCTACCATTATAGGAAAACGTGTTTTCGTGAAGAAATCATGACAAACTAACACAAAATGAAGATTTCATTATAACTTGACATTCTGAGTTGTTTTCATGAAACCTGCGCTTCCCCTATAAGAGTTCAACCTACCATTATAGGAAAACGTGTTTTCGTGAAGAAATCATGACAAACTAACACAAAATGAAGATTTCATTATAACTTGACATTCTGAGTTGTTTTCATGAAACCTGCGCTTCCCCTATAAGAGTTCAACCTACCATTATAGGAAAACGTGTTTTCGTGAAGAAATCATGACAAACTAACACAAAATGAAGATTTCATTATAACTTGACATTCTGAGTTGTTTTCATGAAACCTGCGCTTCCCCTATAAGAGTTCAACCTACCATTATAGGAAAACGTGTTTTCGTGAAGAAATCATGACAAACTAACACAAAATGAAGATTTCATTATAACTTGACATTCTGAGTTGTTTTCATGAAACCTGCGCTTCCCCTACAAGAGTTCAACCTACCATTATAGGAAAACGTGTTTTCGTGAAGAAATCATGACAAACTAACACAAAATGAAGATTTCATTATAACTTGACATTCTGAGTTGTTTTCATGAAACCTGCGCTTCCCCTACAAGAGTTCAACCTACCATTATAGGAAAACGTGTTTTCGTGAAGAAATCATGACAAACTAACACAAGATGAAGATTTCATTATAACTTGACATTCTGAGTTGTTTTCATGAAACCTGCGCTTCCCCTATAAGAGTTCAACCTACCATTATAGGAAATCGTGTTTTCGTGAAGAAATCATGACAAACTAACACAAGATGAAGATTTCATTATAACTTGACATTCTGAGTTATTTTCATGAAACCTGCGCTTCCCCTACAAGAGTTCAACCTACCATTATAGGAAAACGTGTTTTCGTGAAGAAATCATGACAAACTAACACAAGATGAAGATTTCATTATAACTTGACATTCTGAGTTGTTTTCATGAAACCTGCGCTTCCCCTACAAGAGTTCAACCTACCATTATAGGAAAACGTGTTTTCGTGAAGAAATCATGACAAACTAACACAAGATGAAGATTTCATTATAACTTGACATTCTGAGTTGTTTTCATGAAACCTGCGCTTCCCCTATAAGAGTTCAACCTACCATTATAGGAAAACGTGTTTTCGTGAAGAAATCATGACAAACTAACACAAAATGAAGATTTCATTATAACTTGACATTCTGAGTTGTTTTCATGAAACCTGCGCTTCCCCTACAAGAGTTCAACCTACCATTATAGGAAAACGTGTTTTCGTGAAGAAATCATGACAAACTAACACAAGATGAAGATTTCATTATAACTTGACATTCTGAGTTGTTTTCATGAAACCTGCGCTTCCCCTATAAGAGTTCAACCTACCATTATAGGAAAACGTGTTTTCGTGAAGAAATCATGACAAACTAACACAAGATGAAGATTTCATTATAACTTGACATTCTGAGTTGTTTTCATGAAACCTGCGCTTCCCCTACAAGAGTTCAACCTACCATTATAGGAAAACGTGTTTTCGTGAAGAAATCATGACAAACTAACACAAGATGAAGATTTCATTATAACTTGACATTCTGAGTTGTTTTCATGAAACCTGCGCTTCCCCTACAAGAGTTCAACCTACCATTATAGGAAAACGTGTTTTCGTGAAGAAATCATGACAAACTAACACAAGATGAAGATTTCATTATAACTTGACATTCTGAGTTGTTTTCATGAAACCTGCGCTTCCCCTATGAGTTCAACCTACCATTATAGGAAAACGTGTTTTCGTGAAGAAATCATGACAAACTAACACAAGATGAAGATTTCATTATAACTTGACATTCTGAGTTGTTTTCATGAAACCTGCGCTTCCCCTATAAGAGTTCAACCTACCATTATAGGAAAACGTGTTTTCGTGAAGAAATCATGACAAACTAACACAAGATGAAGATTTCATTATAACTTGACATTCTGAGTTGTTTTCATGAAACCTGCGCTTCCCCTACAAGAGTTCAACCTACCATTATAGGAAAACGTGTTTTCGTGAAGAAATCATGACAAACTAACACAAGATGAAGATTTCATTATAACTTGACATTCTGAGTTGTTTTCATGAAACCTGCGCTTCCCCTACAAGAGTTCAACCTACCATTATAGGAAAACGTGTTTTCGTGAAGAAATCATGACAAACTAACACAAGATGAAGATTTCATTATAACTTGACATTCTGAGTTGTTTTCATGAAACCTGCGCTTCCCCTATGAGTTCAACCTACCATTATAGGAAAACGTGTTTTCGTGAAGAAATCATGACAAACTAACACAAGATGAAGATTTCATTATAACTTGACATTCTGAGTTGTTTTCATGAAACCTGCGCTTCCCCTATAAGAGTTCAACCTACCATTATAGGAAAACGTGTTTTCGTGAAGAAATCATGACAAACTAACACAAAATGAAGATTTCATTATAACTTGACATTCTGAGTTGTTTTCATGAAACCTGCGCTTCCCCTACAAGAGTTCAACCTACCATTATAGGAAAACGTGTTTTCGTGAAGAAATCATGACAAACTAACACAAAATGAAGATTTCATTATAACTTGACATTCTGAGTTGTTTTCATGAAACCTGCGCTTCCCCTACAAGAGTTCAACCTACCATTATAGGAAAACGTGTTTTCGTGAAGAAATCATGACAAACTAACACAAAATGAAGATTTCATTATAACTTGACATTCTGAGTTGTTTTCATGAAACCTGCGCTTCCCCTATAAGAGTTCAACCTACCATTATAGGAAAACGTGTTTTCGTGAAGAAATCATGACAAACTAACACAAGATGAAGATTTCATTATAACTTGACATTCTGAGTTGTTTTCATGAAACCTGCGCTTCCCCTACAAGAGTTCAACCTACCATTATAGGAAAACGTGTTTTCGTGAAGAAATCATGACAAACTAACACAAGATGAAGATTTCATTATAACTTGACATTCTGAGTTGTTTTCATGAAACCTGCGCTTCCCCTACAAGAGTTCAACCTACCATTATAGGAAAACGTGTTTTCGTGAAGAAATCATGACAAACTAACACAAGATGAAGATTTCATTATAACTTGACATTCTGAGTTGTTTTCATGAAACCTGCGCTTCCCCTATAAGAGTTCAACCTACCATTATAGGAAAACGTGTTTTCGTGAAGAAATCATGACAAACTAACACAAAATGAAGATTTCATTATAACTTGACATTCTGAGTTGTTTTCATGAAACCTGCGCTTCCCCTACAAGAGTTCAACCTACCATTATAGGAAAACGTGTTTTCGTGAAGAAATCATGACAAACTAACACAAGATGAAGATTTCATTATAACTTGACATTCTGAGTTGTTTTCATGAAACCTGCGCTTCCCCTATAAGAGTTCAACCTACCATTATAGGAAAACGTGTTTTCGTGAAGAAATCATGACAAACTAACACAAGATGAAGATTTCATTATAACTTGACATTCTGAGTTGTTTTCATGAAACCTGCGCTTCCCCTACAAGAGTTCAACCTACCATTATAGGAAAACGTGTTTTCGTGAAGAAATCATGACAAACTAACACAAGATGAAGATTTCATTATAACTTGACATTCTGAGTTGTTTTCATGAAACCTGCGCTTCCCCTACAAGAGTTCAACCTACCATTATAGGAAAACGTGTTTTCGTGAAGAAATCATGACAAACTAACACAAGATGAAGATTTCATTATAACTTGACATTCTGAGTTGTTTTCATGAAACCTGCGCTTCCCCTATGAGTTCAACCTACCATTATAGGAAAACGTGTTTTCGTGAAGAAATCATGACAAACTAACACAAAATGAAGATTTCATTATAACTTGACATTCTGAGTTGTTTTCATGAAACCTGCGCTTCCCCTACAAGAGTTCAACCTACCATTATAGGAAAACGTGTTTTCGTGAAGAAATCATGACAAACTAACACAAAATGAAGATTTCATTATAACTTGACATTCTGAGTTGTTTTCATGAAACCTGCGCTTCCCCTACAAGAGTTCAACCTACCATTATAGGAAAACGTGTTTTCGTGAAGAAATCATGACAAACTAACACAAGATGAAGGTTTCATTATAACTTGACATTCTGAGTTGTTTTCATGAAACCTGCGCTTCCCCTATAAGAGTTCAACCTACCATTATAGGAAAACGTGTTTTCGTGAAGAAATCATGACAAACTAACACAAAATGAAGATTTCATTATAACTTGACATTCTGAGTTGTTTTCATGAAACCTGCGCTTCCCCTACAAGAGTTCAACCTACCATTGTAGGAAAACGTGTTTTCGTGAAGAAATCATGACAAACTAACACAAGATGAAGATTTCATTATAACTTGACATTCTGAGTTGTTTTCATGAAACCTGCGCTTCCCCTATAAGAGTTCAACCTACCATTATAGGAAAACGTGTTTTCGTGAAGAAATCATGACAAATTAACACAAGATGAAGATTTCATTATAACTTGACATTCTGAGTTGATTTCATGAAACCTGTGCTTCCCCTATAAGAGTTTGACCTACCATTATAGGAAAACGTGTTTTCGTGAAAAAATCATGACAAACTAACACAACATGAAGATTTCATTATAACTTGACATTCTGAGTTCATTTCACGAAACCTGCGCTTCCCCTATAAGAGTTCGACGTAACATTATAGGAAAACGTGTTTTCGTGAAGAAATCATGACAAACTAACACAAAATGAAGATTTCATTATAACTTGACATTCTGAGTTGTTTTCATGAAACCTGCGCTTCCCCTGTAAGAGTTCAACCTACCATTATAGGAAAACGTGTTTTCGTGAAGAAATCATGACAAACTAACACAAAATGAAGATTTCATTATAACTTGACATTCTGAGTTGTTTTCATGAAACCTGCGCTTCCCCTATAAGAGTTCAACCTACCATTATAGGAAAACGTGTTTTCGTGAAGAAATCATGACAAACTAACACAAAATGAAGATTTCATTATAACTTGACATTCTGAGTTGTTTTCATGAAACCTGCGCTTCCCCTATAAGACTTCAACCTACCATTATAGGAAAACGTGTTTTCGTGAAGAAATCATGACAAACTAACACAAAATGAAGATTTCATTATAACTTGACATTCTGAGTTGTTTTCATGAAACCTGCGCTTCCCCTACAAGAGTTCAACCTACCATTATAGGAAAACGTGTTTTCGTGAAGAAATCATGACAAACTAACACAAGATGAAGATTTCATTATAACTTGACATTCTGAGTTGTTTTCATGAAACCTGCGCTTCCCCTACAAGAGTTCAACCTACCATTATAGGAAAACGTGTTTTCGTGAAGAAATCATGACAAACTAACACAAGATGAAGATTTCATTATAACTTGACATTCTGAGTTGTTTTCATGAAACCTGCGCTCCCCCTATAAGAGTTCAACCTACCATTATAGGAAAACGTGTTTTCGTGAAGAAATCATGACAAACTAACACAAGATGAAGATTTCATTATAACTTGACATTCTGAGTTGTTTTCATGAAACCTGCGCTTCCCCTACAAGAGTTCAACCTACCATTATAGGAAAACGTGTTTTCGTGAAGAAATCATGACAAACTAACACAAAATGAAGATTTCATTATAACTTGACATTCTGAGTTGTTTTCATGAAACCTGCGCTTCCCCTATAAGAGTTCAACCTACCATTATAGGAAAACGTGTTTTCGTGAAGAAATCATGACAAACTAACACAAGATGAAGATTTCATTATAACTTGACATTCTGAGTTGTTTTCATGAAACCTGCGCTTCCCCTACAAGAGTTCAACCTACCATTATAGGAAAACGTGTTTTCGTGAAGAAATCATGACAAACTAACACAAGATGAAGATTTCATTATAACTTGACATTCTGAGTTGTTTTCATGAAACCTGCGCTTCCCCTGTAAGAGTTCAACCTACCATTATAGGAAAACGTGTTTTCGTGAAGAAATCATGACAAACTAACACAAAATGAAGATTTCATTATAACTTGACATTCTGAGTTGTTTTCATGAAACCTGCGCTTCCCCTATAAGAGTTCAACCTACCATTATAGGAAAACGTGTTTTCGTGAAGAAATCATGACAAACTAACACAAAATGAAGATTTCATTATAACTTGACATTCTGAGTTGTTTTCATGAAACCTGCGCTTCCCCTATAAGAGTTCAACCTACCATTATAGGAAAACGTGTTTTCGTGAAGAAATCATGACAAACTAACACAAAATGAAGATTTCATTATAACTTGACATTCTGAGTTGTTTTCATGAAACCTGCGCTTCCCCTACAAGAGTTCAACCTACCATTATAGGAAAACGTGTTTTCGTGAAGAAATCATGACAAACTAACACAAGATGAAGATTTCATTATAACTTGACATTCTGAGTTGTTTTCATGAAACCTGCGCTTCCCCTATAAGAGTTCAACCTACCATTATAGGAAAACGTGTTTTCGTGAAGAAATCATGACAAACTAACACAAAATGAAGATTTCATTATAACTTGACATTCTGAGTTGTTTTCATGAAACCTGCGCTTCCCCTACAAGAGTTCAACCTACCATTGTAGGAAAACGTGTTTTCGTGAAGAAATCATGACAAACTAACACAAGATGAAGATTTCATTATAACTTGACATTCTGAGTTGTTTTCATGAAACCTGCGCTTCCCCTATAAGAGTTCAACCTACCATTATAGGAAAACGTGTTTTCGTGAAGAAATCATGACAAATTAACACAAGATGAAGATTTCATTATAACTTGACATTCTGAGTTGATTTCATGAAACCTGTGCTTCCCCTATAAGAGTTTGACCTACCATTATAGGAAAACGTGTTTTCGTGAAAAAATCATGACAAACTAACACAAAATGAAGATTTCATTATAACTTGACATTCTGAGTTCATTTCACGAAACCTGCGCTTCCCCTATAAGAGTTCGACGTAACATTATAGGAAAACGTGTTTTCGTGAAGAAATCATGACAAACTAACACAAAATGAAGATTTCATTATAACTTGACATTCTGAGTTGTTTTCATGAAACCTGCGCTTCCCCTGTAAGAGTTCAACCTACCATTATAGGAAAACGTGTTTTCGTGAAGAAATCATGACAAACTAACACAAAATGAAGATTTCATTATAACTTGACATTCTGAGTTGTTTTCATGAAACCTGCGCTTCCCCTATAAGAGTTCAACCTACCATTATAGGAAAACGTGTTTTCGTGAAGAAATCATGACAAACTAACACAAAATGAAGATTTCATTATAACTTGACATTCTGAGTTGTTTTCATGAAACCTGCGCTTCCCCTACAAGAGTTCAACCTACCATTATAGGAAAACGTGTTTTCGTGAAGAAATCATGACAAACTAACACAAAATGAAGATTTCATTATAACTTGACATTCTGAGTTGTTTTCATGAAACCTGCGCTTCCCCTACAAGAGTTCAACCTACCATTATAGGAAAACGTGTTTTCGTGAAGAAATCATGACAAACTAACACAAGATGAAGATTTCATTATAACTTGACATTCTGAGTTGTTTTCATGAAACCTGCGCTTCCCCTACAAGAGTTCAACCTACCATTATAGGAAAACGTGTTTTCGTGAAGAAATCATGACAAACTAACACAAGATGAAGATTTCATTATAACTTGACATTCTGAGTTGTTTTCATGAAACCTGCGCTTCCCCTACAAGAGTTCAACCTACCATTGTAGGAAAACGTGTTTTCGTGAAGAAATCATGACAAACTAACACAAGATGAAGATTTCATTATAACTTGACATTCTGAGTTGTTTTCATGAAACCTGCGCTTCCCCTACAAGAGTTCAACCTACCATTGTAGGAAAACGTGTTTTCGTGAAGAAATCATGACAAACTAACACAAGATGAAGATTTCATTATAACTTGACATTCTGAGTTGTTTTCATGAAACCTGCGCTTCCCTTATAAGAGTTCAACCTACCATTATAGGAAAACGTGTTTTCGTGAAGAAATCATGACAAACTAACACAAAATGAACATTTCATTATAACTTGACATTCTGAGTTGTTTTCATGAAACCTGCGCTTCCCCTACAAGAGTTCAACCTACCATGGTAGGAAAACGTGACAAACTAACACAAGATGAAGATTTCATTATAACTTGACATTCTGAGTTGTTTTCATGAAACCTGCGCTTCCCCTATAAGAGTTCAACCTGCCATTATAGGAAAACGTGTTTTCGTGAAGAAATCATGACAAACTAACACAAAATGAAGATTTCATTATAACTTGACATTCTGAGTTGTTTTCATGAAACCTGCGCTTCCCCTATAAGCGTTCAACCTACCATTATAGGAAAACGTGTTTTCGTGAAGAAATCATGACAAACTAACACAAGATGAAGATTTCATTATAACTTGACATTCTGAGTTGTTTTCATGAAACCTGCGCTTCCCGTATAAGAGTTCAACCTACCATTATAGGAAAACGTGTTTTCGTGAAGAAATCATGACAAACTAACACAAAATGAAGATTTCATTATAACTTGACATTCTGAGTTCATTTCACGAAACCTGCGCTTCCCCTATAAGAGTTCGACGTAACATTATAGGAAAACGTGTTTTCGTGAAGAAATCATGACAAACTAACACAAAATGAAGATTTCATTATAACTTGACATTCTGAGTTGTTTTCATGAAACCTGCGCTTCCCCTGTAAGAGTTCAACCTACCATTATAGGAAAACGTGTTTTCGTGAAGAAATCATGACAAACTAACACAAAATGAAGATTTCATTATAACTTGACATTCTGAGTTGTTTTCATGAAACCTGCGCTTCCCCTATAAGAGTTCAACCTACCATTATAGGAAAACGTGTTTTCGTGAAGAAATCATGACAAACTAACACAAAATGAAGATTTCATTATAACTTGACATTCTGAGTTGTTTTCATGAAACCTGCGCTTCCCCTATAAGACTTCAACCTACCATTATAGGAAAACGTGTTTTCGTGAAGAAATCATGACAAACTAACACAAAATGAAGATTTCATTATAACTTGACATTCTGAGTTGTTTTCATGAAACCTGCGCTTCCCCTACAAGAGTTCAACCTACCATTATAGGAAAACGTGTTTTCGTGAAGAAATCATGACAAACTAACACAAGATGAAGATTTCATTATAACTTGACATTCTGAGTTGTTTTCATGAAACCTGCGCTTCCCCTACAAGAGTTCAACCTACCATTATAGGAAAACGTGTTTTCGTGAAGAAATCATGACAAACTAACACAAGATGAAGATTTCATTATAACTTGACATTCTGAGTTGTTTTCATGAAACCTGCGCTTCCCCTACGAGAGTTCAACCTACCATTATAGGAAAACGTGTTTTCGTGAAGAAATCATGACAAACTAACACAAAATGAAGATTTCATTATAACTTGACATTCTGAGTTGTTTTCATGAAACCTGCGCTTCCCCTATAAGACTTCAACCTACCATTATAGGAAAACGTGTTTTCGTGAAGAAATCATGACAAACTAACACAAAATGAAGATTTCATTATAACTTGACATTCTGAGTTGTTTTCATGAAACCTGCGCTTCCCCTACAAGAGTTCAACCTACCATTATAGGAAAACGTGTTTTCGTGAAGAAATCATGACAAACTAACACAAAATGAAGATTTCATTATAACTTGACATTCTGAGTTGTTTTCATGAAACCTGCGCTTCCCCTACAAGAGTTCAACCTACCATTATAGGAAAACGTGTTTTCGTGAAGAAATCCTGACAAACTAACACAAGATGAAGATTTCATTATAACTTGACATTCTGAGTTGTTTTCATGAAACCTGCGCTTCCCCTATAAGAGTTCAACCTACCATTATAGGAAAACGTGTTTTCGTGAAGAAATCATGACAAACTATCACAAGATGAAGATTTCATTATAACTTGACATTCTGAGTTGTTTTCATGAAACCTGCGCTTCCCCTACAAGAGTTCAACCTACCATTATAGGAAAACGTGTTTTCGTGAAGAAATCATGACAAACTAACACAAGATGAAGATTTCATTATAACTTGACATTCTGAGTTGTTTTCATGAAACCTGCGCTTCCCGTACAAGAGTTCAACCTACCATTATAGGAAAACGTGTTTTCGTGAAGAAATCATGACAAACTAACACAAGATGAAGATTTCATTATAACTTGACATTCTGAGTTGTTTTCATGAAACCTGCGCTTCCCTTATAAGAGTTCAACCTACCATTATAGGAAAACGTGTTTTCGTGAAGAAATCATGACAAACTAACACAAAATGAACATTTCATTATAACTTGACATTCTGAGTTGTTTTCATGAAACCTGCGCTTCCCCTACAAGAGTTCAACCTACCATTGTAGGAAAACGTGACAAACTAACACAAGATGAAGATTTCATTATAACTTGACATTCTGAGTTGTTTTCATGAAACCTGCGCTTCCCCTATAAGAGTTCAACCTGCCATTATAGGAAAACGTGTTTTCGTGAAGAAATCATGACAAACTAACACAAAATGAAGATTTCATTATAACTTGACATTCTGAGTTGTTTTCATGAAACCTGCGCTTCCCCTATAAGCGTTCAACCTACCATTATAGGAAAACGTGTTTTCGTGAAGAAATCATGACAAACTAACACAAGATGAAGATTTCATTATAACTTGACATTCTGAGTTGTTTTCATGAAACCTGCGCTTCCCGTATAAGAGTTCAACCTACCATTATAGGAAAACGTGTTTTCGTGAAGAAATCATGACAAACTAACACAAAATGAAGATTTCATTATAACTTGACATTCTGAGTTCATTTCACGAAACCTGCGCTTCCCCTATAAGAGTTCGACGTAACATTATAGGAAAACGTGTTTTCGTGAAGAAATCATGACAAACTAACACAAGATGAAGATTTCATTATAACTTGACATTCTGAGTTGTTTTCATGAAACCTGCGCTTCCCGTATAAGAGTTCAACCTACCATTATAGGAAAACGTGTTTTCGTGAAGAAATCATGACAAACTAACACAAAATGAAGATTTCATTATAACTTGACATTCTGAGTTCATTTCACGAAACCTGCGCTTCCCCTATAAGAGTTCGACGTAACATTATAGGAAAACGTGTTTTCGTGAAGAAATCATGACAAACTAACACAAAATGAAGATTTCATTATAACTTGACATTCTGAGTTGTTTTCATGAAACCTGCGCTTCCCCTGTAAGAGTTCAACCTACCATTATAGGAAAACGTGTTTTCGTGAAGAAATCATGACAAACTAACACAAAATGAAGATTTCATTATAACTTGACATTCTGAGTTGTTTTCATGAAACCTGCGCTTCCCCTATAAGAGTTCAACCTACCATTATAGGAAAACGTGTTTTCGTGAAGAAATCATGACAAACTAACACAAAATGAAGATTTCATTATAACTTGACATTCTGAGTTGTTTTCATGAAACCTGCGCTTCCCCTATAAGACTTCAACCTACCATTATAGGAAAACGTGTTTTCGTGAAGAAATCATGACAAACTAACACAAAATGAAGATTTCATTATAACTTGACATTCTGAGTTGTTTTCATGAAACCTGCGCTTCCCCTACAAGAGTTCAACCTACCATTATAGGAAAACGTGTTTTCGTGAAGAAATCATGACAAACTAACACAAGATGAAGATTTCATTATAACTTGACATTCTGAGTTGTTTTCATGAAACCTGCGCTTCCCCTACAAGAGTTCAACCTACCATTATAGGAAAACGTGTTTTCGTGAAGAAATCATGACAAACTAACACAAGATGAAGATTTCATTATAACTTGACATTCTGAGTTGTTTTCATGAAACCTGCGCTTCCCCTACAAGAGTTCAACCTACCATTATAGGAAAACGTGTTTTCGTGAAGAAATCATGACAAACTAACACAAGATGAAGATTTCATTATAACTTGACATTCTGAGTTGTTTTCATGAAACCTGCGCTTCCCCTATAAGAGTTCAACCTACCATTATAGGAAAACGTGTTTTCGTGAAGAAATCATGACAAACTAACACAAGATGAAGATTTCATTATAACTTGACATTCTGAGTTGTTTTCATGAAACCTGCGCTTCCCGTATAAGAGTTCAACCTACCATTATAGGAAAACGTGTTTTCGTGAAGAAATCATGACAAACTAACACAAAATGAAGATTTCATTATAACTTGACATTCTGAGTTCATTTCACGAAACCTGCGCTTCCCCTATAAGAGTTCGACGTAACATTATAGGAAAACGTGTTTTCGTGAAGAAATCATGACAAACTAACACAAGATGAAGATTTCATTATAACTTGACATTCTGAGTTGTTTTCATGAAACCTGCGCTTCCCGTATAAGAGTTCAACCTACCATTATAGGAAAACGTGTTTTCGTGAAGAAATCATGACAAACTAACACAAAATGAAGATTTCATTATAACTTGACATTCTGAGTTCATTTCACGAAACCTGCGCTTCCCCTATAAGAGTTCGACGTAACATTATAGGAAAACGTGTTTTCGTGAAGAAATCATGACAAACTAACACAAAATGAAGATTTCATTATAACTTGACATTCTGAGTTGTTTTCATGAAACCTGCGCTTCCCCTGTAAGAGTTCAACCTACCATTATAGGAAAACGTGTTTTCGTGAAGAAATCATGACAAACTAACACAAAATGAAGATTTCATTATAACTTGACATTCTGAGTTGTTTTCACGAAACCTGCGCTTCCCCTATAAGAGTTCAACCTACCATTATAGGAAAACGTGTTTTCGTGAAGAAATCATGACAAACTAACACAAAATGAAGATTTCATTATAACTTGACATTCTGAGTTGTTTTCATGAAACCTGCGCTTCCCCTATAAGACTTCAACCTACCATTATAGGAAAACGTGTTTTCGTGAAGAAATCATGACAAACTAACACAAAATGAAGATTTCATTATAACTTGACATTCTGAGTTGTTTTCATGAAACCTGCGCTTCCCCTACAAGAGTTCAACCTACCATTATAGGAAAACGTGTTTTCGTGAAGAAATCATGACAAACTAACACAAGATGAAGATTTCATTATAACTTGACATTCTGAGTTGTTTTCATGAAACCTGCGCTTCCCCTACAAGAGTTCAACCTACCATTATAGGAAAACGTGTTTTCGTGAAGAAATCATGACAAACTAACACAAGATGAAGATTTCATTATAACTTGACATTCTGAGTTGTTTTCATGAAACCTGCGCTTCCCCTACAAGAGTTCAACCTACCATTATAGGAAAACGTGTTTTCGTGAAGAAATCATGACAAACTAACACAAGATGAAGATTTCATTATAACTTGACATTCTGAGTTGTTTTCATGAAACCTGCGCTTCCCCTATAAGAGTTCAACCTACCATTATAGGAAAACGTGTTTTCGTGAAGAAATCATGACAAACTAACACAAGATGAAGATTTCATTATAACTTGACATTCTGAGTTGTTTTCATGAAACCTGCGCTTCCCCTACAAGAGTTCAACCTACCATTATAGGAAAACGTGTTTTCGTGAAGAAATCATGACAAACTAACACAAGATGAAGATTTCATTATAACTTGACATTCTGAGTTGTTTTCATGAAACCTGCGCTTCCCCTACAAGAGTTCAACCTACCATTATAGGAAAACGTGTTTTCGTGAAGAAATCATGACAAACTAACACAAAATGAAGATTTCATTATAACTTGACATTCTGAGTTGTTTTCATGAAACCTGCGCTTCCCCTACAAGAGTTCAACCTACCATTATAGGAAAACGTGTTTCCGTGAAGAAATCATGACAAACTAACACAAAATGAAGGTTTCATTATAACTTGACATTCTGAGTTGTTTTCATGAAACCTGCGCTTCCCCTATAAGAGTTCAACCTACCATTATAGGAAAACGTGTTTTCGTGAAGAAATCATGACAAACTAACACAAAATGAAGATTTCATTATAACTTGACATTCTGAGTTGTTTTCATGAAACCTGCGCTTCCCCTACAAGAGTTCAACCTACCATTGTAGGAAAACGTGTTTTCGTGAAGAAATCATGACAAACTAACACAAGATGAAGATTTCATTATAACTTGACATTCTGAGTTGTTTTCATGAAACCTGCGCTTCCCCTATAAGAGTTCAACCTACCATTATAGGAAAACGTGTTTTCGTGAAGAAATCATGACAAATTAACACAAGATGAAGATTTCATTATAACTTGACATTCTGAGTTGATTTCATGAAACCTGTGCTTCCCCTATAAGAGTTTGACCTACCATTATAGGAAAACGTGTTTTCGTGAAAAAATCATGACAAACTAACACAAAATGAAGATTTCATTATAACTTGACATTCTGAGTTCATTTCACGAAACCTGCGCTTCCCCTATAAGAGTTCGACGTAACATTATAGGAAAACGTGTTTTCGTGAAGAAATCATGACAAACTAACACAAAATGAAGATTTCATTATAACTTGACATTCTGAGTTGTTTTCATGAAACCTGCGCTTCCCCTGTAAGAGTTCAACCTACCATTATAGGAAAACGTGTTTTCGTGAAGAAATCATGACAAACTAACACAAAATGAAGATTTCATTATAACTTGACATTCTGAGTTGTTTTCATGAAACCTGCGCTTCCCCTACAAGAGTTCAACCTACCATTATAGGAAAACGTGTTTTCGTGAAGAAATCATGACAAACTAACACAAGATGAAGATTTCATTATAACTTGACATTCTGAGTTGTTTTCATGAAACCTGCGCTTCCCCTACAAGAGTTCAACCTACCATTATAGGAAAACGTGTTTTCGTGAAGAAATCATGACAAACTAACACAAGATGAAGATTTCATTATAACTTGACATTCTGAGTTGTTTTCATGAAACCTGCGCTTCCCCTATAAGAGTTCAACCTACCATTATAGGAAAACGTGTTTTCGTGAAGAAATCATGACAAACTAACACAAGATGAAGATTTCATTATAACTTGACATTCTGAGTTGTTTTCATGAAACCTGCGCTTCCCCTACAAGAGTTCAACCTACCATTATAGGAAAACGTGTTTTCGTGAAGAAATCATGACAAACTAACACAAGATGAAGATTTCATTATAACTTGACATTCTGAGTTGTTTTCATGAAACCTGCGCTTCCCCTACAAGAGTTCAACCTACCATTATAGGAAAACGTGTTTTCGTGAAGAAATCATGACAAACTAACACAAGATGAAGATTTCATTATAACTTGACATTCTGAGTTGTTTTCATGAAACCTGCGCTTCCCCTATGAGTTCAACCTACCATTATAGGAAAACGTGTTTTCGTGAAGAAATCATGACAAACTAACACAAGATGAAGATTTCATTATAACTTGACATTCTGAGTTGTTTTCATGAAACCTGCGCTTCCCCTATGAGTTCAACCTACCATTATAGGAAAACGTGTTTTCGTGAAGAAATCATGACAAACTAACACAAAATGAAGATTTCATTATAACTTAACATTCTGAGTTGTTTTCATGAAACCTGCGCTTCCCCTACAAGAGTTCAACCTACCATTATAGGAAAACGTGTTTTCGTGAAGAAATCATGACAAACTAACACAAAATGAAGATTTCATTATAACTTGACATTCTGAGTTGTTTTCATGAAACCTGCGCTTCCCCTACAAGAGTTCAACCTACCATTATAGGAAAACGTGTTTTCGTGAAGAAATCATGACAAACTAACACAAGATGAAGGTTTCATTATAACTTGACATTCTGAGTTGTTTTCATGAAACCTGCGCTTCCCCTATAAGAGTTCAACCTACCATTATAGGAAAACGTGTTTTCGTGAAGAAATCATGACAAACTAACACAAAATGAAGATTTCATTATAACTTGACATTCTGAGTTGTTTTCATGAAACCTGCGCTTCCCCTACAAGAGTTCAACCTACCATTGTAGGAAAACGTGTTTTCGTGAAGAAATCATGACAAACTAACACAAGATGAAGATTTCATTATAACTTGACATTCTGAGTTGTTTTCATGAAACCTGCGCTTCCCCTATAAGAGTTCAACCTACCATTATAGGAAAACGTGTTTTCGTGAAGAAATCATGACAAATTAACACAAGATGAAGATTTCATTATAACTTGACATTCTGAGTTGATTTCATGAAACCTGCGCTTCCCCTATAAGAGTTTGACCTACCATTATAGGAAAACGTGTTTTCGTGAAAAAATCATGACAAACTAACACAAAATGAAGATTTCATTATAACTTGACATTCTGAGTTCATTTCACGAAACCTGCGCTTCCCCTATAAGAGTTCGACGTAACATTATAGGAAAACGTGTTTTCGTGAAGAAATCATGACAAACTAACACAAAATGAAGATTTCATTATAACTTGACATTCTGAGTTGTTTTCATGAAACCTGCGCTTCCCCTGTAAGAGTTCAACCTACCATTATAGGAAAACGTGTTTTCGTGAAGAAATCATGACAAACTAACACAAAATGAAGATTTCATTATAACTTGACATTCTGAGTTGTTTTCATGAAACCTGCGCTTCCCCTACAAGAGTTCAACCTACCATTATAGGAAAACGTGTTTTCGTGAAGAAATCATGACAAACTAACACAAAATGAAGATTTCATTATAACTTGACATTCTGAGTTGTTTTCATGAAACCTGCGCTTCCCCTACAAGAGTTCAACCTACCATTATAGGAAAACGTGTTTTCGTGAAGAAATCATGACAAACTAACACAAGATGAAGGTTTCATTATAACTTGACATTCTGAGTTGTTTTCATGAAACCTGCGCTTCCCCTATAAGAGTTCAACCTACCATTATAGGAAAACGTGTTTTCGTGAAGAAATCATGACAAACTAACACAAAATGAAGATTTCATTATAACTTGACATTCTGAGTTGTTTTCATGAAACCTGCGCTTCCCCTACAAGAGTTCAACCTACCATTGTAGGAAAACGTGTTTTCGTGAAGAAATCATGACAAACTAACACAAGATGAAGATTTCATTATAACTTGACATTCTGAGTTGTTTTCATGAAACCTGCGCTTCCCCTATAAGAGTTCAACCTACCATTATAGGAAAACGTGTTTTCGTGAAGAAATCATGACAAATTAACACAAGATGAAGATTTCATTATAACTTGACATTCTGAGTTGATTTCATGAAACCTGTGCTTCCCCTATAAGAGTTTGACCTACCATTATAGGAAAACGTGTTTTCGTGAAAAAATCATGACAAACTAACACAAAATGAAGATTTCATTATAACTTGACATTCTGAGTTCATTTCACGAAACCTGCGCTTCCCCTATAAGAGTTCGACGTAACATTATAGGAAAACGTGTTTTCGTGAAGAAATCATGACAAACTAACACAAAATGAAGATTTCATTATAACTTGACATTCTGAGTTGTTTTCATGAAACCTGCGCTTCCCCTGTAAGAGTTCAACCTACCATTATAGGAAAACGTGTTTTCGTGAAGAAATCATGACAAACTAACACAAAATGAAGATTTCATTATAACTTGACATTCTGAGTTGTTTTCATGAAACCTGCGCTTCCCCTATAAGAGTTCAACCTACCATTATAGGAAAACGTGTTTTCGTGAAGAAATCATGACAAACTAACACAAAATGAAGATTTCATTATAACTTGACATTCTGAGTTGTTTTCATGAAACCTGCGCTTCCCCTATAAGACTTCAACCTACCATTATAGGAAAACGTGTTTTCGTGAAGAAATCATGACAAACTAACACAAAATGAAGATTTCATTATAACTTGACATTCTGAGTTGTTTTCATGAAACCTGCGCTTCCCCTACAAGAGTTCAACCTACCATTATAGGAAAACGTGTTTTCGTGAAGAAATCATGACAAACTAACACAAGATGAAGATTTCATTATAACTTGACATTCTGAGTTGTTTTCATGAAACCTGCGCTTCCCCTACAAGAGTTCAACCTACCATTATAGGAAAACGTGTTTTCGTGAAGAAATCATGACAAACTAACACAAAATGAAGATTTCATTATAACTTGACATTCTGAGTTGTTTTCATGAAACCTGCGCTTCCCCTATAAGAGTTCAACCTACCATTATAGGAAAACGTGTTTTCGTGAAGAAATCATGACAAACTAACACAAGATGAAGATTTCATTATAACTTGACATTCTGAGTTGTTTTCATGAAACCTGCGCTTCCCCTACAAGAGTTCAACCTACCATTATAGGAAAACGTGTTTTCGTGAAGAAATCATGACAAACTAACACAAGATGAAGATTTCATTATAACTTGACATTCTGAGTTGTTTTCATGAAACCTGCGCTTCCCCTACAAGAGTTCAACCTACCATTATAGGAAAACGTGTTTTCGTGAAGAAATCATGACAAACTAACACAAGATGAAGATTTCATTATAACTTGACATTCTGAGTTGTTTTCATGAAACCTGCGCTTCCCCTATGAGTTCAACCTACCATTATAGGAAAACGTGTTTTCGTGAAGAAATCATGACAAACTAACACAAAATGAAGATTTCATTATAACTTGACATTCTGAGTTGTTTTCATGAAACCTGCGCTTCCCCTACAAGAGTTCAACCTACCATTATAGGAAAACGTGTTTTCGTGAAGAAATCATGACAAACTAACACAAAATGAAGATTTCATTATAACTTGACATTCTGAGTTGTTTTCATGAAACCTGCGCTTCCCCTACAAGAGTTCAACCTACCATTATAGGAAAACGTGTTTTCGTGAAGAAATCATGACAAACTAACACAAGATGAAGGTTTCATTATAACTTGACATTCTGAGTTGTTTTCATGAAACCTGCGCTTCCCCTATAAGAGTTCAACCTACCATTATAGGAAAACGTGTTTTCGTGAAGAAATCATGACAAACTAACACAAAATGAAGATTTCATTATAACTTGACATTCTGAGTTGTTTTCATGAAACCTGCGCTTCCCCTACAAGAGTTCAACCTACCATTGTAGGAAAACGTGTTTTCGTGAAGAAATCATGACAAACTAACACAAGATGAAGATTTCATTATAACTTGACATTCTGAGTTGTTTTCATGAAACCTGCGCTTCCCCTATAAGAGTTCAACCTACCATTATAGGAAAACGTGTTTTCGTGAAGAAATCATGACAAATTAACACAAGATGAAGATTTCATTATAACTTGACATTCTGAGTTGATTTCATGAAACCTGTGCTTCCCCTATAAGAGTTTGACCTACCATTATAGGAAAACGTGTTTTCGTGAAAAAATCATGACAAACTAACACAAAATGAAGATTTCATTATAACTTGACATTCTGAGTTCATTTCACGAAACCTGCGCTTCCCCTATAAGAGTTCGACGTAACATTATAGGAAAACGTGTTTTCGTGAAGAAATCATGACAAACTAACACAAAATGAAGATTTCATTATAACTTGACATTCTGAGTTGTTTTCATGAAACCTGCGCTTCCCCTGTAAGAGTTCAACCTACCATTATAGGAAAACGTGTTTTCGTGAAGAAATCATGACAAACTAACACAAAATGAAGATTTCATTATAACTTGACATTCTGAGTTGTTTTCATGAAACCTGCGCTTCCCCTATAAGAGTTCAACCTACCATTATAGGAAAACGTGTTTTCGTGAAGAAATCATGACAAACTAACACAAAATGAAGATTTCATTATAACTTGACATTCTGAGTTGTTTTCATGAAACCTGCGCTTCCCCTATAAGACTTCAACCTACCATTATAGGAAAACGTGTTTTCGTGAAGAAATCATGACAAACTAACACAAAATGAAGATTTCATTATAACTTGACATTCTGAGTTGTTTTCATGAAACCTGCGCTTCCCCTACAAGAGTTCAACCTACCATTATAGGAAAACGTGTTTTCGTGAAGAAATCATGACAAACTAACACAAGATGAAGATTTCATTATAACTTGACATTCTGAGTTGTTTTCATGAAACCTGCGCTTCCCCTACAAGAGTTCAACCTACCATTATAGGAAAACGTGTTTTCGTGAAGAAATCATGACAAACTAACACAAGATGAAGATTTCATTATAACTTGACATTCTGAGTTGTTTTCATGAAACCTGCGCTCCCCCTATAAGAGTTCAACCTACCATTATAGGAAAACGTGTTTTCGTGAAGAAATCATGACAAACTAACACAAGATGAAGATTTCATTATAACTTGACATTCTGAGTTGTTTTCATGAAACCTGCGCTTCCCCTACAAGAGTTCAACCTACCATTATAGGAAAACGTGTTTTCGTGAAGAAATCATGACAAACTAACACAAAATGAAGATTTCATTATAACTTGACATTCTGAGTTGTTTTCATGAAACCTGCGCTTCCCCTATAAGAGTTCAACCTACCATTATAGGAAAAC
Source organism: Paramormyrops kingsleyae (assembly GCF_048594095.1). Lineage (NCBI taxonomy): Eukaryota > Metazoa > Chordata > Actinopteri > Osteoglossiformes > Mormyridae > Paramormyrops > Paramormyrops kingsleyae. The sequence continues at coordinate 304,782 of NC_132814.1, forward strand.
GTGTTTTCGTGAAGAAATCATGACAAACTAACACAAGATGAAGATTTCATTATAACTTGACATTCTGAGTTGTTTTCATGAAACCTGCGCTTCCCCTACAAGAGTTCAACCTACCATTATAGGAAAACGTGTTTTCGTGAAGAAATCATGACAAACTAACACAAGATGAAGATTTCATTATAACTTGACATTCTGAGTTGTTTTCATGAAACCTGCGCTTCCCCTGTAAGAGTTCAACCTACCATTATAGGAAAACGTGTTTTCGTGAAGAAATCATGACAAACTAACACAAGATGAAGATTTCATTATAACTTGACATTCTGAGTTGTTTTCATGAAACCTGCGCTTCCCCTGTAAGAGTTCAACCTACCATTATAGGAAAACGTGTTTTCGTGAAGAAATCATGACAAACTAACACAAAATGAAGATTTCATTATAACTTGACATTCTGAGTTGTTTTCATGAAACCTGCGCTTCCCCTATAAGAGTTCAACCTACCATTATAGGAAAACGTGTTTTCGTGAAGAAATCATGACAAACTAACACAAAATGAAGATTTCATTATAACTTGACATTCTGAGTTGTTTTCATGAAACCTGCGCTTCCCCTATAAGAGTTCAACCTACCATTATAGGAAAACGTGTTTTCGTGAAGAAATCATGACAAACTAACACAAAATGAAGATTTCATTATAACTTGACATTCTGAGTTGTTTTCATGAAACCTGCGCTTCCCCTACAAGAGTTCAACCTACCATTATAGGAAAACGTGTTTTCGTGAAGAAATCATGACAAACTAACACAAGATGAAGATTTCATTATAACTTGACATTCTGAGTTGTTTTCATGAAACCTGCGCTTCCCCTACAAGAGTTCAACCTACCATTGTAGGAAAACGTGTTTTCGTGAAGAAATCATGACAAACTAACACAAGATGAAGATTTCATTATAACTTGACATTCTGAGTTGTTTTCATGAAACCTGCGCTTCCCCTACAAGAGTTCAACCTACCATTGTAGGAAAACGTGTTTTCGTGAAGAAATCATGACAAACTAACACAAGATGAAGATTTCATTATAACTTGACATTCTGAGTTGTTTTCATGAAACCTGCGCTTCCCCTATAAGAGTTCAACCTACCATTATAGGAAAACGTGTTTTCGTGAAGAAATCATGACAAATTAACACAAGATGAAGATTTCATTATAACTTGACATTCTGAGTTGATTTCATGAAACCTGTGCTTCCCCTATAAGAGTTTGACCTACCATTATAGGAAAACGTGTTTTCGTGAAAAAATCATGACAAACTAACACAAAATGAAGATTTCATTATAACTTGACATTCTGAGTTCATTTCACGAAACCTGCGCTTCCCCTATAAGAGTTCGACGTAACATTATAGGAAAACGTGTTTTCGTGAAGAAATCATGACAAACTAACACAAAATGAAGATTTCATTATAACTTGACATTCTGAGTTGTTTTCATGAAACCTGCGCTTCCCCTGTAAGAGTTCAACCTACCATTATAGGAAAACGTGTTTTCGTGAAGAAATCATGACAAACTAACACAAAATGAAGATTTCATTATAACTTGACATTCTGAGTTGTTTTCATGAAACCTGCGCTTCCCCTATAAGAGTTCAACCTACCATTATAAGAAAACGTGTTTTCGTGAAGAAATCATGACAAACTAACACAAAATGAAGATTTCATTATAACTTGACATTCTGAGTTGTTTTCATGAAACCTGCGCTTCCCCTATAAGAGTTCAACCTACCATTATAGGAAAACGTGTTTTCGTGAAGAAATCATGACAAACTAACACAAAATGAAGATTTCATTATAACTTGACATTCTGAGTTGTTTTCATGAAACCTGCGCTTCCCCTACAAGAGTTCAACCTACCATTATAGGAAAACGTGTTTTCGTGAAGAAATCATGACAAACTAACACAAAATGAAGATTTCATTATAACTTGACATTCTGAGTTGTTTTCATGAAACCTGCGCTTCCCCTACAAGAGTTCAACCTACCATTATAGGAAAACGTGTTTTCGTGAAGAAATCATGACAAACTAACACAAGATGAAGATTTCATTATAACTTGACATTCTGAGTTGTTTTCATGAAACCTGCGCTTCCCCTACAAGAGTTCAACCTACCATTATAGGAAAACGTGTTTTCGTGAAGAAATCATGACAAACTAACACAAGATGAAGATTTCATTATAACTTGACATTCTGAGTTGTTTTCATGAAACCTGCGCTTCCCCTACAAGAGTTCAACCTACCATTGTAGGAAAACGTGTTTTCGTGAAGAAATCATGACAAACTAACACAAGATGAAGATTTCATTATAACTTGACATTCTGAGTTGTTTTCATGAAACCTGCGCTTCCCCTACAAGAGTTCAACCTACCATTGTAGGAAAACGTGTTTTCGTGAAGAAATCATGACAAACTAACACAAGATGAAGATTTCATTATAACTTGACATTCTGAGTTGTTTTCATGAAACCTGCGCTTCCCCTATAAGAGTTCAACCTACCATTATAGGAAAACGTGTTTTCGTGAAGAAATCATGACAAACTAACACAAGATGAAGATTTCATTATAACTTGACATTCTGAGTTGTTTTCATGAAACCTGCGCTTCCCCTATAAGAGTTCAACCTACCATTATAGGAAAACGTGTTTTCGTGAAGAAATCATGACAAACTAACACAAAATGAAGATTTCATTATAACTTGACATTCTGAGTTGTTTTCATGAAACCTGCGCTTCCCCTACAAGAGTTCAACCTACCATTATAGGAAAACGTGTTTTCGTGAAGAAGTCATGACAAACTAACACAAGATGAAGATTTCATTATAACTTGACATTCTGAGTTGTTTTCATGAAACCTGCGCTTCCCCTACAAGAGTTCAACCTACCATTATAGGAAAACGTGTTTTCGTGAAGAAATCATGACAAACTAACACAAAATGAAGATTTCATTATAACTTGACATTCTGAGATGTTTTCATGAAACCTGCGCTTCCCCTACAAGAGTTCAACCTACCATTATAGGAAAACGTGTTTTCGTGAAGAAATCATGACAAACTAACACAAAATGAAGGTTTCATTATAACTTGACATTCTGAGTTGTTTTCATGAAACCTGCGCTTCCCCTATAAGAGTTCAACCTACCATTATAGGAAAACGTGTTTTCGTGAAGAAATCATGACAAACTAACACAAAATGAAGATTTCATTATAACTTGACATTCTGAGTTGTTTTCATGAAACCTGCGCTTCCCCTACAAGAGTTCAACCTACCATTGTAGGAAAACGTGTTTTCGTGAAGAAATCATGACAAACTAACACAAGATGAAGATTTCATTATAACTTGACATTCTGAGTTGTTTTCATGAAACCTGCGCTTCCCCTATAAGAGTTCAACCTACCATTATAGGAAAACGTGTTTTCGTGAAGAAATCATGACAAATTAACACAAGATGAAGATTTCATTATAACTTGACATTCTGAGTTGATTTCATGAAACCTGTGCTTCCCCTATAAGAGTTTGACCTACCATTATAGGAAAACGTGTTTTCGTGAAAAAATCATGACAAACTAACACAAAATGAAGATTTCATTATAACTTGACATTCTGAGTTCATTTCACGAAACCTGCGCTTCCCCTATAAGAGTTCGACGTAACATTATAGGAAAACGTGTTTTCGTGAAGAAATCATGACAAACTAACACAAAATGAAGATTTCATTATAACTTGACATTCTGAGTTGTTTTCATGAAACCTGCGCTTCCCCTGTAAGAGTTCAACCTACCATTATAGGAAAACGTGTTTTCGTGAAGAAATCATGACAAACTAACACAAAATGAAGATTTCATTATAACTTGACATTCTGAGTTGTTTTCATGAAACCTGCGCTTCCCCTATAAGAGTTCAACCTACCATTATAGGAAAACGTGTTTTCGTGAAGAAATCATGACAAACTAACACAAAATGAAGATTTCATTATAACTTGACATTCTGAGTTGTTTTCATGAAACCTGCGCTTCCCCTATAAGACTTCAACCTACCATTATAGGAAAACGTGTTTTCGTGAAGAAATCATGACAAACTAACACAAAATGAAGATTTCATTATAACTTGACATTCTGAGTTGTTTTCATGAAACCTGCGCTTCCCCTACAAGAGTTCAACCTACCATTATAGGAAAACGTGTTTTCGTGAAGAAATCATGACAAACTAACACAAGATGAAGATTTCATTATAACTTGACATTCTGAGTTGTTTTCATGAAACCTGCGCTTCCCCTACAAGAGTTCAACCTACCATTATAGGAAAACGTGTTTTCGTGAAGAAATCATGACAAACTAACACAAAATGAAGATTTCATTATAACTTGACATTCTGAGTTGTTTTCATGAAACCTGCGCTTCCCCTACAAGAGTTCAACCTACCATTATAGGAAAACGTGTTTTCGTGAAGAAATCATGACAAACTAACACAAAATGAAGATTTCATTATAACTTGACATTCTGAGTTGTTTTCATGAAACCTGCGCTTCCCCTACAAGAGTTCAACCTACCATTATAGGAAAACGTGTTTTCGTGAAGAAATCATGACAAACTAACACAAAATGAAGATTTCATTATAACTTGACATTCTGAGTTGTTTTCATGAAACCTGCGCTTCCCCTATAAGAGTTCAACCTACCATTATAGGAAAACGTGTTTTCGTGAAGAAATCATGACAAACTAACACAAAATGAAGATTTCATTATAACTTGACATTCTGAGTTGTTTTCATGAAACCTGCGCTTCCCCTACAAGAGTTCAACCTACCATTATAGGAAAACGTGTTTTCGTGAAGAAATCATGACAAACTAACACAAAATGAAGATTTCATTATAACTTGACATTCTGAGTTGTTTTCATGAAACCTGCGCTTCCCCTACAAGAGTTCAACCTACCATTATAGGAAAACGTGTTTTCGTGAAGAAATCATGACAAACTAACACAAAATGAAGATTTCATTATAACTTGACATTCTGAGTTGTTTTCATGAAACCTGCGCTTCCCCTACAAGAGTTCAACCTACCATTATAGGAAAACGTGTTTTCGTGAAGAAATCCTGACAAACTAACACAAGATGAAGATTTCATTATAACTTGACATTCTGAGTTGTTTTCATGAAACCTGCGCTTCCCCTATAAGAGTTCAACCTACCATTATAGGAAAACGTGTTTTCGTGAAGAAATCATGACAAACTAACACAAGATGAAGATTTCATTATAACTTGACATTCTGAGTTGTTTTCATGAAACCTGCGCTTCCCCTACAAGAGTTCAACCTACCATTATAGGAAAACGTGTTTTCGTGAAGAAATCATGACAAACTAACACAAGATGAAGATTTCATTATAACTTGACATTCTGAGTTGTTTTCATGAAACCTGCGCTTCCCCTACAAGAGTTCAACCTACCATTATAGGAAAACGTGTTTTCGTGAAGAAATCATGACAAACTAACACAAAATGAAGATTTCATTATAACTTGACATTCTGAGTTCATTTCACGAAACCTGCGCTTCCCCTATAAGAGTTCGACGTAACATTATAGGAAAACGTGTTTTCGTGAAGAAATCATGACAAACTAACACAAAATGAAGATTTCATTATAACTTGACATTCTGAGTTGTTTTCATGAAACCTGCGCTTCCCCTGTAAGAGTTCAACCTACCATTATAGGAAAACGTGTTTTCGTGAAGAAATCATGACAAACTAACACAAAATGAAGATTTCATTATAACTTGACATTCTGAGTTGTTTTCATGAAACCTGCGCTTCCCCTATAAGAGTTCAACCTACCATTATAAGAAAACGTGTTTTCGTGAAGAAATCATGACAAACTAACACAAAATGAAGATTTCATTATAACTTGACATTCTGAGTTGTTTTCATGAAACCTGCGCTTCCCCTATAAGAGTTCAACCTACCATTATAGGAAAACGTGTTTTCGTGAAGAAATCATGACAAACTAACACAAAATGAAGATTTCATTATAACTTGACATTCTGAGTTGTTTTCATGAAACCTGCGCTTCCCCTACAAGAGTTCAACCTACCATTATAGGAAAACGTGTTTTCGTGAAGAAATCATGACAAACTAACACAAAATGAAGATTTCATTATAACTTGACATTCTGAGTTGTTTTCATGAAACCTGCGCTTCCCCTACAAGAGTTCAACCTACCATTATAGGAAAACGTGTTTTCGTGAAGAAATCATGACAAACTAACACAAGATGAAGATTTCATTATAACTTGACATTCTGAGTTGTTTTCATGAAACCTGCGCTTCCCCTACAAGAGTTCAACCTACCATTATAGGAAAACGTGTTTTCGTGAAGAAATCATGACAAACTAACACAAGATGAAGATTTCATTATAACTTGACATTCTGAGTTGTTTTCATGAAACCTGCGCTTCCCCTACAAGAGTTCAACCTACCATTGTAGGAAAACGTGTTTTCGTGAAGAAATCATGACAAACTAACACAAGATGAAGATTTCATTATAACTTGACATTCTGAGTTGTTTTCATGAAACCTGCGCTTCCCCTACAAGAGTTCAACCTACCATTGTAGGAAAACGTGTTTTCGTGAAGAAATCATGACAAACTAACACAAGATGAAGATTTCATTATAACTTGACATTCTGAGTTGTTTTCATGAAACCTGCGCTTCCCCTATAAGAGTTCAACCTACCATTATAGGAAAACGTGTTTTCGTGAAGAAATCATGACAAACTAACACAAAATGAAGATTTCATTATAACTTGACATTCTGAGTTGTTTTCATGAAACCTGCGCTTCCCCTATAAGAGTTCAACCTACCATTATAGGAAAACGTGTTTTCGTGAAGAAATCATGACAAACTAACACAAAATGAAGATTTCATTATAACTTGACATTCTGAGTTGTTTTCATGAAACCTGCGCTTCCCCTACAAGAGTTCAACCTACCATTATAGGAAAACGTGTTTTCGTGAAGAAATCATGACAAACTAACACAAAATGAAGATTTCATTATAACTTGACATTCTGAGTTGTTTTCATGAAACCTGCGCTTCCCCTACAAGAGTTCAACCTACCATTATAGGAAAACGTGTTTTCGTGAAGAAATCATGACAAACTAACACAAAATGAAGATTTCATTATAACTTGACATTCTGAGTTGTTTTCATGAAACCTGCGCTTCCCCTATAAGAGTTCAACCTACCATTATAGGAAAACGTGTTTTCGTGAAGAAATCATGACAAACTAACACAAGATGAAGATTTCATTATAACTTGACATTCTGAGTTGTTTTCATGAAACCTGCGCTTCCCCTACAAGAGTTCAACCTACCATTATAGGAAAACGTGTTTTCGTGAAGAAATCATGACAAACTAACACAAGATGAAGATTTCATTATAACTTGACATTCTGAGTTGTTTTCATGAAACCTGCGCTTCCCCTACAAGAGTTCAACCTACCATTATAGGAAAACGTGTTTTCGTGAAGAAATCATGACAAACTAACACAAAATGAAGATTTCATTATAACTTGACATTCTGAGTTGTTTTCATGAAACCTGCGCTTCCCCTACAAGAGTTCAACCTACCATTATAGGAAAACGTGTTTCCGTGAAGAAATCATGACAAACTAACACAAAATGAAGGTTTCATTATAACTTGACATTCTGAGTTGTTTTCATGAAACCTGCGCTTCCCCTATAAGAGTTCAACCTACCATTATAGGAAAACGTGTTTTCGTGAAGAAATCATGACAAACTAACACAAAATGAAGATTTCATTATAACTTGACATTCTGAGTTGTTTTCATGAAACCTGCGCTTCCCCTACAAGAGTTCAACCTACCATTGTAGGAAAACGTGTTTTCGTGAAGAAATCATGACAAACTAACACAAGATGAAGATTTCATTATAACTTGACATTCTGAGTTGTTTTCATGAAACCTGCGCTTCCCCTATAAGAGTTCAACCTACCATTATAGGAAAACGTGTTTTCGTGAAGAAATCATGACAAATTAACACAAGATGAAGATTTCATTATAACTTGACATTCTGAGTTGATTTCATGAAACCTGTGCTTCCCCTATAAGAGTTTGACCTACCATTATAGGAAAACGTGTTTTCGTGAAAAAATCATGACAAACTAACACAAAATGAAGATTTCATTATAACTTGACATTCTGAGTTCATTTCACGAAACCTGCGCTTCCCCTATAAGAGTTCGACGTAACATTATAGGAAAACGTGTTTTCGTGAAGAAATCATGACAAACTAACACAAAATGAAGATTTCATTATAACTTGACATTCTGAGTTGTTTTCATGAAACCTGCGCTTCCCCTGTAAGAGTTCAACCTACCATTATAGGAAAACGTGTTTTCGTGAAGAAATCATGACAAACTAACACAAAATGAAGATTTCATTATAACTTGACATTCTGAGTTGTTTTCATGAAACCTGCGCTTCCCCTATAAGAGTTCAACCTACCATTATAGGAAAACGTGTTTTCGTGAAGAAATCATGACAAACTAACACAAAATGAAGATTTCATTATAACTTGACATTCTGAGTTGTTTTCATGAAACCTGCGCTTCCCCTATAAGACTTCAACCTACCATTATAGGAAAACGTGTTTTCGTGAAGAAATCATGACAAACTAACACAAAATGAAGATTTCATTATAACTTGACATTCTGAGTTGTTTTCATGAAACCTGCGCTTCCCCTACAAGAGTTCAACCTACCATTATAGGAAAACGTGTTTTCGTGAAGAAATCATGACAAACTAACACAAGATGAAGATTTCATTATAACTTGACATTCTGAGTTGTTTTCATGAAACCTGCGCTTCCCCTACAAGAGTTCAACCTACCATTATAGGAAAACGTGTTTTCGTGAAGAAATCATGACAAACTAACACAAAATGAAGATTTCATTATAACTTGACATTCTGAGTTGTTTTCATGAAACCTGCGCTTCCCCTATAAGACTTCAACCTACCATTATAGGAAAACGTGTTTTCGTGAAGAAATCATGACAAACTAACACAAAATGAAGATTTCATTATAACTTGACATTCTGAGTTGTTTTCATGAAACCTGCGCTTCCCCTACAAGAGTTCAACCTACCATTATAGGAAAACGTGTTTTCGTGAAGAAATCATGACAAACTAACACAAAATGAAGATTTCATTATAACTTGACATTCTGAGTTGTTTTCATGAAACCTGCGCTTCCCCTATAAGAGTTCAACCTACCATTATAGGAAAACGTGTTTTCGTGAAGAAATCATGACAAACTAACACAAAATGAAGATTTCATTATAACTTGACATTCTGAGTTGTTTTCATGAAACCTGCGCTTCCCCTACAAGAGTTCAACCTACCATTATAGGAAAACGTGTTTTCGTGAAGAAATCATGACAAACTAATACAAAATGAAGATTTCATTATAACTTGACATTCTGAGTTGTTTTCATGAAACCTGCGCTTCCCCTACAAGAGTTCAACCTGCCATTATAGGAAAACGTGTTTTCGTGAAGAAATCATGACAAACTAACACAAAATGAAGATTTCATTATAACTTGACATTCTGAGTTGTTTTCATGAAACCTGCGCTTCCCCTATAAGCGTTCAACCTACCATTATAGGAAAACGTGTTTTCGTGAAGAAATCATGACAAACTAACACAAGATGAAGATTTCATTATAACTTGACATTCTGAGTTGTTTTCATGAAACCTGCGCTTCCCGTATAAGAGTTCAACCTACCATTATAGGAAAACGTGTTTTCGTGAAGAAATCATGACAAACTAACACAAAATGAAGATTTCATTATAACTTGACATTCTGAGTTCATTTCACGAAACCTGCGCTTCCCCTATAAGAGTTCGACGTAACATTATAGGAAAACGTGTTTTCGTGAAGAAATCATGACAAACTAACACAAAATGAAGATTTCATTATAACTTGACATTCTGAGTTGTTTTCATGAAACCTGCGCTTCCCCTGTAAGAGTTCAACCTACCATTATAGGAAAACGTGTTTTCGTGAAGAAATCATGACAAACTAACACAAAATGAAGATTTCATTATAACTTGACATTCTGAGTTGTTTTCATGAAACCTGCGCTTCCCCTATAAGAGTTCAACCTACCATTATAGGAAAACGTGTTTTCGTGAAGAAATCATGACAAACTAACACAAAATGAAGATTTCATTATAACTTGACATTCTGAGTTGTTTTCATGAAACCTGCGCTTCCCCTATAAGACTTCAACCTACCATTATAGGAAAACGTGTTTTCGTGAAGAAATCATGACAAACTAACACAAAATGAAGATTTCATTATAACTTGACATTCTGAGTTGTTTTCATGAAACCTGCGATTCCCCTACAAGAGTTCAACCTACCATTATAGGAAAACGTGTTTTCGTGAAGAAATCATGACAAACTAACACAAGATGAAGATTTCATTATAACTTGACATTCTGAGTTGTTTTCATGAAACCTGCGCTTCCCCTACAAGAGTTCAACCTACCATTATAGGAAAACGTGTTTTCGTGAAGAAATCATGACAAACTAACACAAAATGAAGATTTCATTATAACTTGACATTCTGAGTTGTTTTCATGAAACCTGCGCTTCCCCTACAAGAGTTCAACCTACCATTATAGGAAAACGTGTTTTCGTGAAGAAATCATGACAAACTAACACGAAATGAAGATTTCATTATAACTTGACATTCTGAGTTGTTTTCATGAAACCTGCGCTTCCCCTATAAGACTTCAACCTACCATTATAGGAAAACGTGTTTTCGTGAAGAAATCATGACAAACTAACACAAAATGAAGATTTCATTATAACTTGACATTCTGAGTTGTTTTCATGAAACCTGCGCTTCCCCTACAAGAGTTCAACCTACCATTATAGGAAAACGTGTTTTCGTGAAGAAATCATGACAAACTAACACAAAATGAAGATTTCATTATAACTTGACATTCTGAGTTGTTTTCATGAAACCTGCGCTTCCCCTACAAGAGTTCAACCTACCATTATAGGAAAACGTGTTTTCGTGAAGAAATCATGACAAACTAACACAAGATGAAGATTTCATTATAACTTGACATTCTGAGTTGTTTTCATGAAACCTGCGCTTCCCCTATAAGAGTTCAACCTACCATTATAGGAAAACGTGTTTTCGTGAAGAAATCATGACAAACTAACACAAGATGAAGATTTCATTATAACTTGACATTCTGAGTTGTTTTCATGAAACCTGCGCTTCCCCTACAAGAGTTCAACCTACCATTATAGGAAAACGTGTTTTCGTGAAGAAATCATGACAAACTAACACAAGATGAAGATTTCATTATAACTTGACATTCTGAGTTGTTTTCATGAAACCTGCGCTTCCCCTACAAGAGTTCAACCTACCATTATAGGAAAACGTGTTTTCGTGAAGAAATCATGACAAACTAACACAAAATGAAGATTTCATTATAACTTGACATTCTGAGTTGTTTTCATGAAACCTGCGCTTCCCCTACAAGAGTTCAACCTACCATTATAGGAAAACGTGTTTTCGTGAAGAAATCATGACAAACTAACACAAAATGAAGGTTTCATTATAACTTGACATTCTGAGTTGTTTTCATGAAACCTGCGCTTCCCCTATAAGAGTTCAACCTACCATTATAGGAAAACGTGTTTTCGTGAAGAAATCATGACAAACTAACACAAAATGAAGATTTCATTATAACTTGACATTCTGAGTTGTTTTCATGAAACCTGCGCTTCCCCTACAAGAGTTCAACCTACCATTGTAGGAAAACGTGTTTTCGTGAAGAAATCATGACAAACTAACACAAGATGAAGATTTCATTATAACTTGACATTCTGAGTTGTTTTCATGAAACCTGCGCTTCCCCTATAAGAGTTCAACCTACCATTATAGGAAAACGTGTTTTCGTGAAGAAATCATGACAAATTAACACAAGATGAAGATTTCATTATAACTTGACATTCTGAGTTGATTTCATGAAACCTGTGCTTCCCCTATAAGAGTTTGACCTACCATTATAGGAAAACGTGTTTTCGTGAAAAAATCATGACAAACTAACACAAAATGAAGATTTCATTATAACTTGACATTCTGAGTTGTTTTCATGAAACCTGCGCTTCCCCTACAAGAGTTCAACCTACCATTATAGGAAAACGTGTTTTCGTGAAGAAATCATGACAAACTAACACAAAATGAAGATTTCATTATAACTTGACATTCTGAGTTGTTTTCATGAAACCTGCGCTTCCCCTACAAGAGTTCAACCTACCATTATAGGAAAACGTGTTTTCGTGAAGAAATCCTGACAAACTAACACAAGATGAAGATTTCATTATAACTTGACATTCTGAGTTGTTTTCATGAAACCTGCGCTTCCCCTATAAGAGTTCAACCTACCATTATAGGAAAACGTGTTTTCGTGAAGAAATCATGACAAACTAACACAAGATGAAGATTTCATTATAACTTGACATTCTGAGTTGTTTTCATGAAACCTGCGCTTCCCCTACAAGAGTTCAACCTACCATTATAGGAAAACGTGTTTTCGTGAAGAAATCATGACAAACTAACACAAGATGAAGATTTCATTATAACTTGACATTCTGAGTTGTTTTCATGAAACCTGCGCTTCCCGTACAAGAGTTCAACCTACCATTATAGGAAAACGTGTTTTCGTGAAGAAATCATGACAAACTAACACAAGATGAAGATTTCATTATAACTTGACATTCTGAGTTGTTTTCATGAAACCTGCGCTTCCCTTATAAGAGTTCAACCTACCATTATAGGAAAACGTGTTTTCGTGAAGAAATCATGACAAACTAACACAAAATGAAGATTTCATTATAACTTGACATTCTGAGTTGTTTTCATGAAACCTGCGCTTCCCCTACAAGAGTTCAACCTACCATTGTAGGAAAACGTGACAAACTAACACAAGATGAAGATTTCATTATAACTTGACATTCTGAGTTGTTTTCATGAAACCTGCGCTTCCCCTATAAGAGTTCAACCTACCATTATAGGAAAACGTGTTTTCGTGAAGAAATCATGACAAACTAACACAAGATGAAGATTTCATTATAACTTGACATTCTGAGTTGTTTTCATGAAACCTGCGCTTCCCCTACAAGAGTTCAACCTACCATTATAGGAAAACGTGTTTTCGTGAAGAAATCATGACAAACTAACACAAAATGAAGATTTCATTATAACTTGACATTCTGAGTTGTTTTCATGAAACCTGCGCTTCCACTACAAGAGTTCAACCTACCATTGTAGGAAAACGTGACAAACTAACACAAGATGAAGATTTCATTATAACTTGACATTCTGAGTTGTTTTCATGAAACCTGCGCTTCCCCTATAAGAGTTCAACCTACCATTATAGGAAAACGTGTTTTCGTGAAGAAATCATGACAAACTAACACAAAATGAAGATTTCATTATAACTTGACATTCTGAGTTGTTTTCATGAAACCTGCGCTTCCCCTATAAGCGTTCAACCTACCATTATAGGAAAACGTGTTTTCGTGAAGAAATCATGACAAACTAACACAAGATGAAGATTTCATTATAACTTGACATTCTGAGTTGTTTTCATGAAACCTGCGCTTCCCCTATAAGAGTTCAACCTACCATTATAGGAAAACGTGTTTTCGTGAAGAAATCATGACAAACTAACACAAGATGAAGATTTCATTATAACTTGACATTCTGAGTTGTTTTCATGAAACCTGCGCTTCCCCTACAAGAGTTCAACCTACCATTATAGGAAAACGTGTTTTCGTGAAGAAATCATGACAAACTAACACAAGATGAAGATTTCATTATAACTTGACATTCTGAGTTGTTTTCATGAAACCTGCGCTTCCCCTACAAGAGTTCAACCTACCATTATAGGAAAACGTGTTTTCGTGAAGAAATCATGACAAACTAAAACAAAATGAAGATTTCATTATAACTTGACATTCTGAGTTGTTTTCATGAAACCTGCGCTTCCCCTACAAGAGTTCAACCTACCATTGTAGGAAAACGTGTTTTCGTGAAGAAATCATGACAAACTAACACAAGATGAAGATTTCATTATAACTTGACATTCTGAGTTGTTTTCATGAAACCTGCGCTTCCCCTATAAGAGTTCAACCTACCATTATAGGAAAACGTGTTTTCGTGAAGAAATCATGACAAACTAACACAAGATGAAGATTTCATTATAACTTGACATTCTGAGTTGTTTTCATGAAACCTGCGCTTCCCCTATAAGAGTTCAACCTACCATTATAGGAAAACGTGTTTTCGTGAAGAAATCATGACAAACTAACACAAGATGAAGATTTCATTATAACTTGACATTCTGAGTTGTTTTCATGAAACCTGCGCTTCCCCTATAAGAGTTCAACCTACCATTATAGGAAAACGTGTTTTCGTGAAGAAATCATGACAAACTAACACAAGATGAAGATTTCATTATAACTTGACATTCTGAGTTGTTTTCATGAAACCTGCGCTTCCCCTACAAGAGTTCAACCTACCATTGTAGGAAAACGTGTTTTCGTGAAGAAATCATGACAAACTAACACAAAATGAAGATTTCATTATAACTTGACATTCTGAGTTGTTTTCATGAAACCTGCACTTCCCCTATAAGAGTTCAACCTACCATTATAGGAAAACGTGTTTTCGTGAAGAAATCATGACAAACTAACACAAGATGAAGATTTCATTATAACTTGACATTCTGAGTTTATTTCATGAAACCTGCGCTTCCCCTACAAGAGTTCAACCTACCATTATAGGAAAACGTGTTTTCGTGAAGAAATCATGACAAACTAACACAAAATGAAGATTTCATTATAACTTGACATTCTGAGTTGTTTTCATGAAACCTGCGCTTCCCCTACAAGAGTTCAACCTACCATTGTAGGAAAACGTGTTTTCGTGAAGAAATCATGACAAACTAACACAAAATGAAGATTTCATTATAACTTGACATTCTGAGTTGTTTTCATGAAACCTGCGCTTCCCCTATAAGAGTTCAACCTACCATTATAGGAAAACGTGTTTTCGTGAAGAAATCATGACAAACTAACACAAGATGAAGATTTCATTATAACTTGACATTCTGAGTTTATTTCATGAAACCTGCGCTTCCCCTACAAGAGTTCAACCTACCATTATAGGAAAACGTGTTTTCGTGAAGAAATCATGACAAACTAACACAAAATGAAGATTTCATTATAACTTGACATTCTGAGTTGTTTTCATGAAACCTGCGCTTCCCGTATAAGAGTTCAACCTACCATTATAGGAAAACGTGTTTTCGTGAAGAAATCATGACAAACTAACACAAAATGAAGATTTCATTATATCTTGACATTCTGAGTTGTTTTCATGAAACCTGCGCTTCCCCTACAAGAGTTCAACCTACCATTGTAGGAAAACGTGTTTTCGTGAAGAAATCATGACAAACTAACACAAGATGAAGATTTCATTATAACTTGACATTCTGAGTTGTTTTCATGAAACCTGCGCTTCCCCTATAAGAGTTCAACCTACCATTATAGGAAAACGTGTTTTCGTGAAGAAATCATGACAAACTAACACAAGATGAAGATTTCATTATAACTTGACATTCTGAGTTGTTTTCATGAAACCTGCGCTTCCCCTATAAGAGTTCAACCTACCATTATAGGAAAACGTGTTTTCGTGAAGAAATCATGACAAACTAACACAAGATGAAGATTTCATTATAACTTGACATTCTGAGTTGTTTTCATGAAACCTGCGCTTCCCCTATAAGAGTTCAACCTACCATTATAGGAAAACGTGTTTTCGTGAAGAAATCATGACAAACTAACACAAGATGAAGATTTCATTATAACTTGACATTCTGAGTTGTTTTCATGAAACCTGCGCTTCCCCTATAAGAGTTCAACCTACCATTATAGGAAAACGTGTTTTCGTGAAGAAATCATGACAAACTAACACAAAATGAAGATTTCATTATAACTTGACATTCTGAGTTGTTTTCATGAAACCTGCGCTTCCCCTACAAGAGTTCAACCTACCATTATAGGAAAACGTGTTTTCGTGAAGAAATCATGACAAACTAACACAAAATGAAGATTTCATTATAACTTGACATTCTGAGTTGTTTTCATGAAACCTGCGCTTCCCCTGTAAGAGTTCAACCTACCATTATAGGAAAACGTGTTTTCTTGAAGAAATCATGACAAACTAACACAAAATGAAGATTTCATTATAACTTGACATTCTGAGTTGTTTTCATGAAACCTGCGCTTCCCCTATAAGAGTTCAACCTACCATTATAGGAAAACGTGTTTTCGTGAAGAAATCATGACAAACTAACACAAAATGAAGATTTCATTATAACTTGACATTCTGAGTTGTTTTCATGAAACCTGCGCTTCCCCTATAAGACTTCAACCTACCATTATAGGAAAACGTGTTTTCGTGAAGAAATCATGACAAACTAACACAAAATGAAGATTTCATTATAACTTGACATTCTGAGTTGTTTTCATGAAACCTGCGCTTCCCCTACAAGAGTTCAACCTACCATTATAGGAAAACGTGTTTTCGTGAAGAAATCATGACAAACTAACACAAGATGAAGATTTCATTATAACTTGACATTCTGAGTTGTTTTCATGAAACCTGCGCTTCCCCTATAAGAGTTCAACCTACCATTATAGGAAAACGTGTTTTCGTGAAGAAATCATGACAAACTAACACAAAATGAAGATTTCATTATAACTTGACATTCTGAGTTGTTTTCATGAAACCTGCGCTTCCCCTACAAGAGTTCAACCTACCATTATAGGAAAACGTGTTTTCGTGAAGAAATCATGACAAACTAACACAAGATGAAGATTTCATTATAACTTGACATTCTGAGTTGTTTTCATGAAACCTGCGCTTCCCCTATAAGAGTTCAACCTACCATTATAGGAAAACGTGTTTTCGTGTTGAAATCATGACAAACTAACACAAAATGAAGATTTCATTATAACTTGACATTCTGAGTTGTTTTCATGAAACCTGCGCTTCCCCTATAAGAGTTCAACCTACCATTATAGGAAAACGTGTTTTCGTGAAGAAATCATGACAAACTAACACAAGATGAAGATTTCATTATAACTTGACATTCTGAGTTGTTTTCATGAAACCTGCGCTTCCCCTATAAGAGTTCAACCTACCATTATAGGAAAACGTGTTTTCGTGAAGAAATCATGACAAACTAACACAAAATGAAGATTTCATTATAACTTGACATTCTGAGTTGTTTTCATGAAACCTGCGCTTCCCCTATAAGAGTTCAACCTACCATTATAGGAAAACGTGTTTTCGTGAAGAAATCATGACAAACTAACACAAGATGAAGATTTCATTATAACTTGACATTCTGAGTTTATTTCATGAAACCTGCGCTTCCCCTACAAGAGTTCAACCTACCATTATAGGAAAACGTGTTTTCGTGAAGAAATCATGACAAACTAACACAAGATGAAGATTTCATTATAACTTGACATTCTGAGTTTATTTCATGAAACCTGCGCTTCCCCTACAAGAGTTCAACCTACCATTATAGGAAAACGTGTTTTCGTGAAGAAATCATGACAAACTAACACAAAATGAAGATTTCATTATAACTTGACATTCTGAGTTGTTTTCATGAAACCTGCGCTTCCCCTATAAGAGTTCAACCTACCATTATAGGAAAACGTGTTTTCGTGAAGAAATCATGACAAACTAACACAAGATGAAGATTTCATTATAACTTGACATTCTGAGTTGTTTTCATGAAACCTGCGCTTCCCCTATAAGAGTTCAACCTACCATTATAGGAAAACGTGTTTTCGTGAAGAAATCATGACAAACTAACACAAGATGAAGATTTCATTATAACTTGACATTCTGAGTTGTTTTCATGAAACCTGCGCTTCCCCTACAAGAGTTCAACCTACCATTATAGGAAAACGTGTTTTCGTGAAGAAATCATGACAAACTAACACAAGATAAAGATTTCATTATAACTTGACATTCTGAGTTGTTTTCATGAAACCTGCGCTTCCCCTACAAGAGTTCAACCTACCATTATATTAAAACGTGTTTTCGTGAAGAAATCATGACAAACTAACACAAGATGAAGATTTCATTATAACTTGACATTCTGAGTTGTTTTCATGAATCCTGCGCTTCCCCTATAAGAGTTCAACCTACCATTATAGGAAAACGTGTTTTCGTGAAGAAATCATGACAAACTAACACAAGATGAAGATTTCATTATAACTTGACATTCTGAGTTGTTTTCATGAAACCTGCGCTTCCCCTATAAGAGTTCAACCTACCATTATAGGAAAACGTGTTTTCGTGAAGAAATCATGACAAACTAACACAAGATGAAGATTTCATTATAACTTGACATTCTGAGTTTATTTCATGAAACCTGCGCTTCCCCTACAAGAGTTCAACCTACCATTATAGGAAAACGTGTTTTCGTGAAGAAATCATGACAAACTAACACAAAATGAAGATTTCATTATAACTTGACATTCTGAGTTGTTTTCATGAAACCTGCGCTTCCCGTATAAGAGTTCAACCTACCATTATAGGAAAACGTGTTTTCGTGAAGAAATCATGACAAACTAACACAAAATGAAGATTTCATTATATCTTGACATTCTGAGTTGTTTTCATGAAACCTGCGCTTCCCCTACAAGAGTTCAACCTACCATTGTAGGAAAACGTGTTTTCGTGAAGAAATCATGACAAACTAACACAAGATGAAGATTTCATTATAACTTGACATTCTGAGTTGTTTTCATGAAACCTGCGCTTCCCCTATAAGAGTTCAACCTACCATTATAGGAAAACGTGTTTTCGTGAAGAAATCATGACAAACTAACACAAGATGAAGATTTCATTATAACTTGACATTCTGAGTTGTTTTCATGAAACCTGCGCTTCCCCTATAAGAGTTCAACCTACCATTATAGGAAAACGTGTTTTCGTGAAGAAATCATGACAAACTAACACAAGATGAAGATTTCATTATAACTTGACATTCTGAGTTGTTTTCATGAAACCTGCGCTTCCCCTATAAGAGTTCAACCTACCATTATAGGAAAACGTGTTTTCGTGAAGAAATCATGACAAACTAACACAAAATGAAGATTTCATTATAACTTGACATTCTGAGTTGTTTTCATGAAACCTGCGCTTCCCCTACAAGAGTTCAACCTACCATTATAGGAAAACGTGTTTTCGTGAAGAAATCATGACAAACTAACACAAAATGAAGATTTCATTATAACTTGACATTCTGAGTTGTTTTCATGAAACCTGCGCTTCCCCTGTAAGAGTTCAACCTACCATTATAGGAAAACGTGTTTTCTTGAAGAAATCATGACAAACTAACACAAAATGAAGATTTCATTATAACTTGACATTCTGAGTTGTTTTCATGAAACCTGCGCTTCCCCTATAAGAGTTCAACCTACCATTATAGGAAAACGTGTTTTCGTGAAGAAATCATGACAAACTAACACAAAATGAAGATTTCATTATAACTTGACATTCTGAGTTGTTTTCATGAAACCTGCGCTTCCCCTATAAGACTTCAACCTACCATTATAGGAAAACGTGTTTTCGTGAAGAAATCATGACAAACTAACACAAGATGAAGATTTCATTATAACTTGACATTCTGAGTTGTTTTCATGAAACCTGCGCTTCCCCTATAAGAGTTCAACCTACCATTATAGGAAAACGTGTTTTCGTGAAGAAATCATGACAAACTAACACAAAATGAAGATTTCATTATAACTTGACATTCTGAGTTGTTTTCATGAAACCTGCGCTTCCCCTACAAGAGTTCAACCTACCATTATAGGAAAACGTGTTTTCGTGAAGAAATCATGACAAACTAACACAAAATGAAGATTTCATTATAACTTGACATTCTGAGTTGTTTTCATGAAACCTGCGCTTCCCCTGTAAGAGTTCAACCTACCATTATAGGAAAACGTGTTTTCTTGAAGAAATCATGACAAACTAACACAAAATGAAGATTTCATTATAACTTGACATTCTGAGTTGTTTTCATGAAACCTGCGCTTCCCCTATAAGAGTTCAACCTACCATTATAGGAAAACGTGTTTTCGTGAAGAAATCATGACAAACTAACACAAAATGAAGATTTCATTATAACTTGACATTCTGAGTTGTTTTCATGAAACCTGCGCTTCCCCTATAAGACTTCAACCTACCATTATAGGAAAACGTGTTTTCGTGAAGAAATCATGACAAACTAACACAAAATGAAGATTTCATTATAACTTGACATTCTGAGTTGTTTTCATGAAACCTGCGCTTCCCCTACAAGAGTTCAACCTACCATTATAGGAAAACGTGTTTTCGTGAAGAAATCATGACAAACTAACACAAGATGAAGATTTCATTATAACTTGACATTCTGAGTTGTTTTCATGAAACCTGCGCTTCCCCTATAAGAGTTCAACCTACCATTATAGGAAAACGTGTTTTCGTGAAGAAATCATGACAAACTAACACAAAATGAAGATTTCATTATAACTTGACATTCTGAGTTGTTTTCATGAAACCTGCGCTTCCCCTACAAGAGTTCAACCTACCATTATAGGAAAACGTGTTTTCGTGAAGAAATCATGACAAACTAACACAAGATGAAGATTTCATTATAACTTGACATTCTGAGTTGTTTTCATGAAACCTGCGCTTCCCCTACAAGAGTTCAACCTACCATTATAGGAAAACGTGTTTTCGTGAAGAAATCATGACAAACTAACACAAAATGAAGATTTCATTATAACTTGACATTCTGAGTTGTTTTCATGAAACCTGCGCTTCCCCTATAAGAGTTCAACCTACCATTATAGGAAAACGTGTTTTCGTGTTGAAATCATGACAAACTAACACAAAATGAAGATTTCATTATAACTTGACATTCTGAGTTGTTTTCATGAAACCTGCGCTTCCCCTATAAGAGTTCAACCTACCATTATAGGAAAACGTGTTTTCGTGTTGAAATCATGACAAACTAACACAAAATGAAGATTTCATTATAACTTGACATTCTGAGTTGTTTTCATGAAACCTGCGCTTCCCCTATAAGAGTTCAACCTACCATTATAGGAAAACGTGTTTTCGTGAAGAAATCATGACAAACTAACACAAGATGAAGATTTCATTATAACTTGACATTCTGAGTTGTTTTCATGAAACCTGCGCTTCCCCTATAAGAGTTCAACCTACCATTATAGGAAAACGTGTTTTCGTGAAGAAATCATGACAAACTAACACAAGATGAAGATTTCATTATAACTTGACATTCTGAGTTTATTTCATGAAACCTGCGCTTCCCCTACAAGAGTTCAACCTACCATTATAGGAAAACGTGTTTTCGTGAAGAAATCATGACAAACTAACACAAGATGAAGATTTCATTATAACTTGACATTCTGAGTTTATTTCATGAAACCTGCGCTTCCCCTACAAGAGTTCAACCTACCATTATAGGAAAACGTGTTTTCGTGAAGAAATCATGACAAACTAACACAAAATGAAGATTTCATTATAACTTGACATTCTGAGTTGTTTTCATGAAACCTGCGCTTCCCCTATAAGAGTTCAACCTACCATTATAGGAAAACGTGTTTTCGTGAAGAAATCATGACAAACTAACACAAGATGAAGATTTCATTATAACTTGACATTCTGAGTTGTTTTCATGAAACCTGCGCTTCCCCTATAAGAGTTCAACCTACCATTATAGGAAAACGTGTTTTCGTGAAGAAATCATGACAAACTAACACAAGATGAAGATTTCATTATAACTTGACATTCTGAGTTGTTTTCATGAAACCTGCGCTTCCCCTACAAGAGTTCAACCTACCATTATAGGAAAACGTGTTTTCGTGAAGAAATCATGACAAACTAACACAAGATAAAGATTTCATTATAACTTGACATTCTGAGTTGTTTTCATGAAACCTGCGCTTCCCCTACAAGAGTTCAACCTACCATTATATTAAAACGTGTTTTCGTGAAGAAATCATGACAAACTAACACAAGATGAAGATTTCATTATAACTTGACATTCTGAGTTGTTTTCATGAATCCTGCGCTTCCCCTATAAGAGTTCAACCTACCATTATAGGAAAACGTGTTTTCGTGAAGAAATCATGACAAACTAACACAAGATGAAGATTTCATTATAACTTGACATTCTGAGTTGTTTTCATGAAACCTGCGCTTCCCCTATAAGAGTTCAACCTACCATTATAGGAAAACGTGTTTTCGTGAAGAAATCATGACAAACTAACACAAGATGAAGATTTCATTATAACTTGACATTCTGAGTTGTTTTCATGAAACCTGCGCTTCCCCTACAAGAGTTCAACCTACCATTGTAGGAAAACGTGTTTTCGTGAAGAAATCATGACAAACTAACACAAGATGAAGATTTCATTATAACTTGACATTCTGAGTTGTTTTCATGAAACCTGCGCTTCCCCTATAAGAGTTCAACCTACCATTATAGGAAAACGTGTTTTCGTGAAGAAATCATGACAAACTAACACAAAATGAAGATTTCATTATAACTTGACATTCTGAGTTGTTTTCATGAAACCTGCGCTTCCCCTATAAGAGTTCAACCTACCATTATAGGAAAACGTGTTTTCGTGAAGAAATCATGACAAACTAACACAAGATGAAGATTTCATTATAACTTGACATTCTGAGTTGTTTTCATGAAACCTGCGCTTCCCCTACAAGAGTTCAACCTACCATTGTAGGAAAACGTGTTTTCGTGAAGAAATCATGACAAACTAACACAAGATGAAGATTTCATTATAACTTGACATTCTGAGTTGTTTTCATGAAACCTGCGCTTCCCCTATAAGAGTTCAACCTACCATTATAGGAAAACGTGTTTTCGTGAAGAAATCATGACAAACTAACACAAAATGAAGATTTCATTATAACTTGACATTCTGAGTTGTTTTCATGAAACCTGCGCTTCCCCTATAAGAGTTCAACCTACCATTATAGGAAAACGTGTTTTCGTGAAGAAATCATGACAAACTAACACAAGATGAAGATTTCATTATAACTTGACATTCTGAGTTGTTTTCATGAAACCTGCGCTTCCCCTACAAGAGTTCAACCTACCATTATAGGAAAACGTGTTTTCGTGAAGAAATCATGACAAACTAACACAAGATGAAGATTTCATTATAACTTGACATTCTGAGTTGTTTTCATGAAACCTGCGCTTCCCCTATAAGAGTTCAACCTACCATTATAGGAAAACGTGTTTTCGTGAAGAAATCATGACAAACTAACACAAGATGAAGATTTCATTATAACTTGACATTCTGAGTTGTTTTCATGAAACCTGCGCTTCCCCTATAAGAGTTCAACCTACCATTATAGGAAAACGTGTTTTCGTGAAGAAATCATGACAACCTAACACAAAATGAAGATTTCATTATAACTTGACATTCTGAGTTGTTTTCATGAAACCTGCGCTTCCCCTACAAGAGTTCAACCTACCATTATAGGAAAACGTGTTTTCGTGAAGAAATCATGACAAACTAACACAAGATGAAGATTTCATTATAACTTGACATTCTGAGTTGTTTTCATGAAACCTGCGCTTCCCCTACAAGAGTTCAACCTACCATTATAGGAAAACGTGTTTTCGTGAAGAAATCATGACAAACTAACACAAGATGAAGATTTCATTATAACTTGACATTCTGAGTTGTTTTCATGAAACCTGCGCTTCCCCTACAAGAGTTCAACCTACCATTATAGGAAAACGTGTTTTCGTGAAGAAATCATGACAAACTAACACAAGATGAAGATTTCATTATAACTTGACATTCTGAGTTGTTTTCATGAAACCTGCGCTTCCCCTACAAGAGTTCAACCTACCATTATAGGAAAACGTGTTTTCGTGAAGAAATCATGACAAACTAACACAAGATGAAGATTTCATTATAACTTGACATTCTGAGTTGTTTTCATGAAACCTGCGCTTCCCCTATAAGAGTTCAACCTACCATTATAGGAAAACATGTTTTCGTGAAGAAATCATGACAAACTAACACAAGATGAAGATTTCATTATAACTTGACATTCTGAGTTGTTTTCATGAAACCTGCGCTTCCCCTACAAGAGTTCAACCTACCATTGTAGGAAAACGTGTTTTCGTGAAGAAATCATGACAAACTAACACAAGATGAAGATTTCATTATAACTTGACATTCTGAGTTGTTTTCATGAAACCTGCGCTTCCCCTATAAGAGTTCAACCTACCATTATAGGAAAACGTGTTTTCGTGAAGAAATCATGACAAACTAACACAAAATGAAGATTTCATTATAACTTGACATTCTGAGTTGTTTTCATGAAACCTGCGCTTCCCCTATAAGAGTTCAACCTACCATTATAGGAAAACGTGTTTTCGTGAAGAAATCATGACAAACTAACACAAGATGAAGATTTCATTATAACTTGACATTCTGAGTTGTTTTCATGAAACCTGCGCTTCCCCTACAAGAGTTCAACCTACCATTATAGGAAAACGTGTTTTCGTGAAGAAATCATGACAAACTAACACAAGATGAAGATTTCATTATAACTTGACATTCTGAGTTGTTTTCATGAAACCTGCGCTTCCCCTATAAGAGTTCAACCTACCATTATAGGAAAACGTGTTTTCGTGAAGAAATCATGACAAACTAACACAAGATGAAGATTTCATTATAACTTGACATTCTGAGTTGTTTTCATGAAACCTGCGCTTCCCCTATAAGAGTTCAACCTACCATTATAGGAAAACGTGTTTTCGTGAAGAAATCATGACAAACTAACACAAGATGAAGATTTCATTATAACTTGACATTCTGAGTTGTTTTCATGAAACCTGCGCTTCCCCTACAAGAGTTCAACCTACCATTATAGGAAAACGTGTTTTCGTGAAGAAATCATGACAAACTAACACAAGATGAAGATTTCATTATAACTTGACATTCTGAGTTGTTTTCATGAAACCTGCGCTTCCCGTACAAGAGTTCAACCTACCATTATAGGAAAACGTGTTTTCGTGAAGAAATCATGACAAACTAACACAAGATGAAGATTTCATTATAACTTGACATTCTGAGTTGTTTTCATGAAACCTGCGCTTCCCTTATAAGAGTTCAACCTACCATTATAGGAAAACGTGTTTTCGTGAAGAAATCATGACAAACTAACACAAAATGAAGATTTCATTATAACTTGACATTCTGAGTTGTTTTCATGAAACCTGCGCTTCCACTACAAGAGTTCAACCTACCATTGTAGGAAAACGTGACAAACTAACACAAGATGAAGATTTCATTATAACTTGACATTCTGAGTTGTTTTCATGAAACCTGCGCTTCCCCTATAAGAGTTCAACCTACCATTATAGGAAAACGTGTTTTCGTGAAGAAATCATGACAAACTAACACAAAATGAAGATTTCATTATAACTTGACATTCTGAGTTGTTTTCATGAAACCTGCGCTTCCCCTATAAGCGTTCAACCTACCATTATAGGAAAACGTGTTTTCGTGAAGAAATCATGACAAACTAACACAAGATGAAGATTTCATTATAACTTGACATTCTGAGTTGTTTTCATGAAACCTGCGCTTCCCCTATAAGAGTTCAACCTACCATTATAGGAAAACGTGTTTTCGTGAAGAAATCATGACAAACTAACACAAGATGAAGATTTCATTATAACTTGACATTCTGAGTTGTTTTCATGAAACCTGCGCTTCCCCTACAAGAGTTCAACCTACCATTATAGGAAAACGTGTTTTCGTGAAGAAATCATGACAAACTAACACAAGATGAAGATTTCATTATAACTTGACATTCTGAGTTGTTTTCATGAAACCTGCGCTTCCCCTATAAGAGTTCAACCTACCATTATAGGAAAACGTGTTTTCGTGAAGAAATCATGACAAACTAACACAAGATGAAGATTTCATTATAACTTGACATTCTGAGTTGTTTTCATGAAACCTGCGCTTCCCCTACAAGAGTTCAACCTACCATTATAGGAAAACGTGTTTTCGTGAAGAAATCATGACAAACTAACACAAGATAAAGATTTCATTATAACTTGACATTCTGAGTTGTTTTCATGAAACCTGCGCTTCCCCTACAAGAGTTCAACCTACCATTATATTAAAACGTGTTTTCGTGAAGAAATCATGACAAACTAACACAAGATGAAGATTTCATTATAACTTGACATTCTGAGTTGTTTTCATGAATCCTGCGCTTCCCCTATAAGAGTTCAACCTACCATTATAGGAAAACGTGTTTTCGTGAAGAAATCATGACAAACTAACACAAGATGAAGATTTCATTATAACTTGACATTCTGAGTTGTTTTCATGAAACCTGCGCTTCCCCTATAAGAGTTCAACCTACCATTATAGGAAAACGTGTTTTCGTGAAGAAATCATGACA
This sequence comes from Paramormyrops kingsleyae, assembly GCF_048594095.1. Lineage (NCBI taxonomy): Eukaryota > Metazoa > Chordata > Actinopteri > Osteoglossiformes > Mormyridae > Paramormyrops > Paramormyrops kingsleyae. The sequence continues at coordinate 331,502 of NC_132814.1, forward strand.
AACTAACACAAGATGAAGATTTCATTATAACTTGACATTCTGAGTTGTTTTCATGAAACCTGCGCTTCCCCTACAAGAGTTCAACCTACCATTGTAGGAAAACGTGTTTTCGTGAAGAAATCATGACAAACTAACACAAGATGAAGATTTCATTATAACTTGACATTCTGAGTTGTTTTCATGAAACCTGCGCTTCCCCTATAAGAGTTCAACCTACCATTATAGGAAAACGTGTTTTCGTGAAGAAATCATGACAAACTAACACAAAATGAAGATTTCATTATAACTTGACATTCTGAGTTGTTTTCATGAAACCTGCGCTTCCCCTATAAGAGTTCAACCTACCATTATAGGAAAACGTGTTTTCGTGAAGAAATCATGACAAACTAACACAAGATGAAGATTTCATTATAACTTGACATTCTGAGTTGTTTTCATGAAACCTGCGCTTCCCCTACAAGAGTTCAACCTACCATTGTAGGAAAACGTGTTTTCGTGAAGAAATCATGACAAACTAACACAAGATGAAGATTTCATTATAACTTGACATTCTGAGTTGTTTTCATGAAACCTGCGCTTCCCCTATAAGAGTTCAACCTACCATTATAGGAAAACGTGTTTTCGTGAAGAAATCATGACAAACTAACACAAAATGAAGATTTCATTATAACTTGACATTCTGAGTTGTTTTCATGAAACCTGCGCTTCCCCTATAAGAGTTCAACCTACCATTATAGGAAAACGTGTTTTCGTGAAGAAATCATGACAAACTAACACAAGATGAAGATTTCATTATAACTTGACATTCTGAGTTGTTTTCATGAAACCTGCGCTTCCCCTACAAGAGTTCAACCTACCATTATAGGAAAACGTGTTTTCGTGAAGAAATCATGACAAACTAACACAAGATGAAGATTTCATTATAACTTGACATTCTGAGTTGTTTTCATGAAACCTGCGCTTCCCCTATAAGAGTTCAACCTACCATTATAGGAAAACGTGTTTTCGTGAAGAAATCATGACAAACTAACACAAGATGAAGATTTCATTATAACTTGACATTCTGAGTTGTTTTCATGAAACCTGCGCTTCCCCTATAAGAGTTCAACCTACCATTATAGGAAAACGTGTTTTCGTGAAGAAATCATGACAACCTAACACAAAATGAAGATTTCATTATAACTTGACATTCTGAGTTGTTTTCATGAAACCTGCGCTTCCCCTACAAGAGTTCAACCTACCATTATAGGAAAACGTGTTTTCGTGAAGAAATCATGACAAACTAACACAAGATGAAGATTTCATTATAACTTGACATTCTGAGTTGTTTTCATGAAACCTGCGCTTCCCCTACAAGAGTTCAACCTACCATTATAGGAAAACGTGTTTTCGTGAAGAAATCATGACAAACTAACACAAGATGAAGATTTCATTATAACTTGACATTCTGAGTTGTTTTCATGAAACCTGCGCTTCCCCTACAAGAGTTCAACCTACCATTATAGGAAAACGTGTTTTCGTGAAGAAATCATGACAAACTAACACAAGATGAAGATTTCATTATAACTTGACATTCTGAGTTGTTTTCATGAAACCTGCGCTTCCCCTACAAGAGTTCAACCTACCATTATAGGAAAACGTGTTTTCGTGAAGAAATCATGACAAACTAACACAAGATGAAGATTTCATTATAACTTGACATTCTGAGTTGTTTTCATGAAACCTGCGCTTCCCCTATAAGAGTTCAACCTACCATTATAGGAAAACGTGTTTTCGTGAAGAAATCATGACAAACTAACACAAGATGAAGATTTCATTATAACTTGACATTCTGAGTTGTTTTCATGAAACCTGCGCTTCCCCTACAAGAGTTCAACCTACCATTGTAGGAAAACGTGTTTTCGTGAAGAAATCATGACAAACTAACACAAGATGAAGATTTCATTATAACTTGACATTCTGAGTTGTTTTCATGAAACCTGCGCTTCCCCTATAAGAGTTCAACCTACCATTATAGGAAAACGTGTTTTCGTGAAGAAATCATGACAAACTAACACAAGATGAAGATTTCATTATAACTTGACATTCTGAGTTGTTTTCATGAAACCTGCGCTTCCCCTACAAGAGTTCAACCTACCATTATAGGAAAACGTGTTTTCGTGAAGAAATCATGACAAACTAACACAAGATGAAGATTTCATTATAACTTGACATTCTGAGTTGTTTTCATGAAACCTGCGCTTCCCCTATAAGAGTTCAACCTACCATTATAGGAAAACGTGTTTTCGTGAAGAAATCATGACAAACTAACACAAGATGAAGATTTCATTATAACTTGACATTCTGAGTTGTTTTCATGAAACCTGCGCTTCCCCTATAAGAGTTCAACCTACCATTATAGGAAAACGTGTTTTCGTGAAGAAATCATGACAAACTAACACAAGATGAAGATTTCATTATAACTTGACATTCTGAGTTGTTTTCATGAAACCTGCGCTTCCCCTACAAGAGTTCAACCTACCATTATAGGAAAACGTGTTTTCGTGAAGAAATCATGACAAACTAACACAAGATGAAGATTTCATTATAACTTGACATTCTGAGTTGTTTTCATGAAACCTGCGCTTCCCGTACAAGAGTTCAACCTACCATTATAGGAAAACGTGTTTTCGTGAAGAAATCATGACAAACTAACACAAGATGAAGATTTCATTATAACTTGACATTCTGAGTTGTTTTCATGAAACCTGCGCTTCCCTTATAAGAGTTCAACCTACCATTATAGGAAAACGTGTTTTCGTGAAGAAATCATGACAAACTAACACAAAATGAAGATTTCATTATAACTTGACATTCTGAGTTGTTTTCATGAAACCTGCGCTTCCACTACAAGAGTTCAACCTACCATTGTAGGAAAACGTGACAAACTAACACAAGATGAAGATTTCATTATAACTTGACATTCTGAGTTGTTTTCATGAAACCTGCGCTTCCCCTATAAGAGTTCAACCTACCATTATAGGAAAACGTGTTTTCGTGAAGAAATCATGACAAACTAACACAAAATGAAGATTTCATTATAACTTGACATTCTGAGTTGTTTTCATGAAACCTGCGCTTCCCCTATAAGCGTTCAACCTACCATTATAGGAAAACGTGTTTTCGTGAAGAAATCATGACAAACTAACACAAGATGAAGATTTCATTATAACTTGACATTCTGAGTTGTTTTCATGAAACCTGCGCTTCCCCTATAAGAGTTCAACCTACCATTATAGGAAAACGTGTTTTCGTGAAGAAATCATGACAAACTAACACAAGATGAAGATTTCATTATAACTTGACATTCTGAGTTGTTTTCATGAAACCTGCGCTTCCCCTACAAGAGTTCAACCTACCATTATAGGAAAACGTGTTTTCGTGAAGAAATCATGACAAACTAACACAAGATGAAGATTTCATTATAACTTGACATTCTGAGTTGTTTTCATGAAACCTGCGCTTCCCCTACAAGAGTTCAACCTACCATTATAGGAAAACGTGTTTTCGTGAAGAAATCATGACAAACTAAAACAAAATGAAGATTTCATTATAACTTGACATTCTGAGTTGTTTTCATGAAACCTGCGCTTCCCCTACAAGAGTTCAACCTACCATTGTAGGAAAACGTGTTTTCGTGAAGAAATCATGACAAACTAACACAAGATGAAGATTTCATTATAACTTGACATTCTGAGTTGTTTTCATGAAACCTGCGCTTCCCCTATAAGAGTTCAACCTACCATTATAGGAAAACGTGTTTTCGTGAAGAAATCATGACAAACTAACACAAGATGAAGATTTCATTATAACTTGACATTCTGAGTTGTTTTCATGAAACCTGCGCTTCCCCTATAAGAGTTCAACCTACCATTATAGGAAAACGTGTTTTCGTGAAGAAATCATGACAAACTAACACAAGATGAAGATTTCATTATAACTTGACATTCTGAGTTGTTTTCATGAAACCTGCGCTTCCCCTACAAGAGTTCAACCTACCATTGTAGGAAAACGTGTTTTCGTGAAGAAATCATGACAAACTAACACAAAATGAAGATTTCATTATAACTTGACATTCTGAGTTGTTTTCATGAAACCTGCGCTTCCCCTATAAGAGTTCAACCTACCATTATAGGAAAACGTGTTTTCGTGAAGAAATCATGACAAACTAACACAAAATGAAGATTTCATTATAACTTGACATTCTGAGTTGTTTTCATGAAACCTGCGCTTCCCCTATAAGAGTTCAACCTACCGTTATAGGAAAACGTGTTTTCGTGAAGAAATCATGACAAACTAACACAAAATGAAGATTTCATTATAACTTGACATTCTGAGTTTATTTCATGATACCTGCGCTTCCCCTACAAGAGTTCAACCTACCATTATAGGAAAACGTGTTTTCGTGAAGAAATCATGACAAACTAACACAAAATGAAGATTTCATTATAACTTGACATTCTGAGTTGTTTTCATGAAACCTGCGCTTCCCGTATAAGAGTTCAACCTACCATTATAGGAAAACGTGTTTTCGTGAAGAAATCATGACAAACTAACACAAAATGAAGATTTCATTATATCTTGACATTCTGAGTTGTTTTCATGAAACCTGCGCTTCCCCTACAAGAGTTCAACCTACCATTGTAGGAAAACGTGTTTTCGTGAAGAAATCATGACAAACTAACACAAGATGAAGATTTCATTATAACTTGACATTCTGAGTTGTTTTCATGAAACCTGCGCTTCCCCTATAAGAGTTCAACCTACCATTATAGGAAAACGTGTTTTCGTGAAGAAATCATGACAAACTAACACAAGATGAAGATTTCATTATAACTTGACATTCTGAGTTGTTTTCATGAAACCTGCGCTTCCCCTATAAGAGTTCAACCTACCATTATAGGAAAACGTGTTTTCGTGAAGAAATCATGACAAACTAACACAAGATGAAGATTTCATTATAACTTGACATTCTGAGTTGTTTTCATGAAACCTGCGCTTCCCCTATAAGAGTTCAACCTACCATTATAGGAAAACGTGTTTTCGTGAAGAAATCATGACAAACTAACACAAGATGAAGATTTCATTATAACTTGACATTCTGAGTTGTTTTCATGAAACCTGCGCTTCCCCTACAAGAGTTCAACCTACCATTATAGGAAAACGTGTTTTCGTGAAGAAATCATGACAAACTAACACAAAATGAAGATTTCATTATAACTTGACATTCTGAGTTGTTTTCATGAAACCTGCGCTTCCCCTGTAAGAGTTCAACCTACCATTATAGGAAAACGTGTTTTCTTGAAGAAATCATGACAAACTAACACAAAATGAAGATTTCATTATAACTTGACATTCTGAGTTGTTTTCATGAAACCTGCGCTTCCCCTATAAGAGTTCAACCTACCATTATAGGAAAACGTGTTTTCGTGAAGAAATCATGACAAACTAACACAAAATGAAGATTTCATTATAACTTGACATTCTGAGTTGTTTTCATGAAACCTGCGCTTCCCCTATAAGACTTCAACCTACCATTATAGGAAAACGTGTTTTCGTGAAGAAATCATGACAAACTAACACAAAATGAAGATTTCATTATAACTTGACATTCTGAGTTGTTTTCATGAAACCTGCGCTTCCCCTACAAGAGTTCAACCTACCATTATAGGAAAACGTGTTTTCGTGAAGAAATCATGACAAACTAACACAAGATGAAGATTTCATTATAACTTGACATTCTGAGTTGTTTTCATGAAACCTGCGCTTCCCCTATAAGAGTTCAACCTACCATTATAGGAAAACGTGTTTTCGTGAAGAAATCATGACAAACTAACACAAAATGAAGATTTCATTATAACTTGACATTCTGAGTTGTTTTCATGAAACCTGCGCTTCCCCTACAAGAGTTCAACCTACCATTATAGGAAAACGTGTTTTCGTGAAGAAATCATGACAAACTAACACAAAATGAAGATTTCATTATAACTTGACATTCTGAGTTGTTTTCATGAAACCTGCGCTTCCCCTATAAGAGTTCAACCTACCATTATAGGAAAACGTGTTTTCGTGAAGAAATCATGACAAACTAACACAAGATGAAGATTTCATTATAACTTGACATTCTGAGTTGTTTTCATGAAACCTGCGCTTCCCCTACAAGAGTTCAACCTACCATTATAGGAAAACGTGTTTTCGTGAAGAAATCATGACAAACTAACACAAGATGAAGATTTCATTATAACTTGACATTCTGAGTTGTTTTCATGAAACCTGCGCTTCCCCTATAAGAGTTCAACCTACCATTATAGGAAAACGTGTTTTCGTGAAGAAATCATGACAAACTAACACAAGATGAAGATTTCATTATAACTTGACATTCTGAGTTGTTTTCATGAAACCTGCGCTTCCCCTATAAGAGTTCAACCTACCATTATAGGAAAACGTGTTTTCGTGAAGAAATCATGACAAACTAACACAAGATGAAGATTTCATTATAACTTGACATTCTGAGTTGTTTTCATGAAACCTGCGCTTCCCCTACAAGAGTTCAACCTACCATTATAGGAAAACGTGTTTTCGTGAAGAAATCATGACAAACTAACACAAGATGAAGATTTCATTATAACTTGACATTCTGAGTTGTTTTCATGAAACCTGCGCTTCCCGTACAAGAGTTCAACCTACCATTATAGGAAAACGTGTTTTCGTGAAGAAATCATGACAAACTAACACAAGATGAAGATTTCATTATAACTTGACATTCTGAGTTGTTTTCATGAAACCTGCGCTTCCCTTATAAGAGTTCAACCTACCATTATAGGAAAACGTGTTTTCGTGAAGAAATCATGACAAACTAACACAAAATGAAGATTTCATTATAACTTGACATTCTGAGTTGTTTTCATGAAACCTGCGCTTCCACTACAAGAGTTCAACCTACCATTGTAGGAAAACGTGACAAACTAACACAAGATGAAGATTTCATTATAACTTGACATTCTGAGTTGTTTTCATGAAACCTGCGCTTCCCCTATAAGAGTTCAACCTACCATTATAGGAAAACGTGTTTTCGTGAAGAAATCATGACAAACTAACACAAAATGAAGATTTCATTATAACTTGACATTCTGAGTTGTTTTCATGAAACCTGCGCTTCCCCTATAAGCGTTCAACCTACCATTATAGGAAAACGTGTTTTCGTGAAGAAATCATGACAAACTAACACAAGATGAAGATTTCATTATAACTTGACATTCTGAGTTGTTTTCATGAAACCTGCGCTTCCCCTATAAGAGTTCAACCTACCATTATAGGAAAACGTGTTTTCGTGAAGAAATCATGACAAACTAACACAAGATGAAGATTTCATTATAACTTGACATTCTGAGTTGTTTTCATGAAACCTGCGCTTCCCCTACAAGAGTTCAACCTACCATTATAGGAAAACGTGTTTTCGTGAAGAAATCATGACAAACTAACACAAGATGAAGATTTCATTATAACTTGACATTCTGAGTTGTTTTCATGAAACCTGCGCTTCCCCTACAAGAGTTCAACCTACCATTATAGGAAAACGTGTTTTCGTGAAGAAATCATGACAAACTAAAACAAAATGAAGATTTCATTATAACTTGACATTCTGAGTTGTTTTCATGAAACCTGCGCTTCCCCTACAAGAGTTCAACCTACCATTGTAGGAAAACGTGTTTTCGTGAAGAAATCATGACAAACTAACACAAGATGAAGATTTCATTATAACTTGACATTCTGAGTTGTTTTCATGAAACCTGCGCTTCCCCTACAAGAGTTCAACCTACCATTGTAGGAAAACGTGTTTTCGTGAAGAAATCATGACAAACTAACACAAGATGAAGATTTCATTATAACTTGACATTCTGAGTTGTTTTCATGAAACCTGCGCTTCCCCTATAAGAGTTCAACCTACCATTATAGGAAAACGTGTTTTCGTGAAGAAATCATGACAAACTAACACAAAATGAAGATTTCATTATAACTTGACATTCTGAGTTGTTTTCATGAAACCTGCGCTTCCCCTATAAGAGTTCAACCTACCATTATAGGAAAACGTGTTTTCGTGAAGAAATCATGACAAACTAACACAAGATGAAGATTTCATTATAACTTGACATTCTGAGTTGTTTTCATGAAACCTGCGCTTCCCCTATAAGAGTTCAACCTACCATTATAGGAAAACGTGTTTTCGTGAAGAAATCATGACAAACTAACACAAGATGAAGATTTCATTATAACTTGACATTCTGAGTTGTTTTCATGAAACCTGCGCTTCCCCTACAAGAGTTCAACCTACCATTGTAGGAAAACGTGTTTTCGTGAAGAAATCATGACAAACTAACACAAAATGAAGATTTCATTATAACTTGACATTCTGAGTTGTTTTCATGAAACCTGCGCTTCCCCTATAAGAGTTCAACCTACCATTATAGGAAAACGTGTTTTCGTGAAGAAATCATGACAAACTAACACAAGATGAAGATTTCATTATAACTTGACATTCTGAGTTTATTTCATGAAACCTGCGCTTCCCCTACAAGAGTTCAACCTACCATTATAGGAAAACGTGTTTTCGTGAAGAAATCATGACAAACTAACACAAAATGAAGATTTCATTATAACTTGACATTCTGAGTTGTTTTCATGAAACCTGCGCTTCCCCTACAAGAGTTCAACCTACCATTGTAGGAAAACGTGTTTTCGTGAAGAAATCATGACAAACTAACACAAAATGAAGATTTCATTATAACTTGACATTCTGAGTTGTTTTCATGAAACCTGCGCTTCCCCTATAAGAGTTCAACCTACCATTATAGGAAAACGTGTTTTCGTGAAGAAATCATGACAAACTAACACAAGATGAAGATTTCATTATAACTTGACATTCTGAGTTTATTTCATGAAACCTGCGCTTCCCCTACAAGAGTTCAACCTACCATTATAGGAAAACGTGTTTTCGTGAAGAAATCATGACAAACTAACACAAAATGAAGATTTCATTATAACTTGACATTCTGAGTTGTTTTCATGAAACCTGCGCTTCCCGTATAAGAGTTCAACCTACCATTATAGGAAAACGTGTTTTCGTGAAGAAATCATGACAAACTAACACAAAATGAAGATTTCATTATATCTTGACATTCTGAGTTGTTTTCATGAAACCTGCGCTTCCCCTACAAGAGTTCAACCTACCATTGTAGGAAAACGTGTTTTCGTGAAGAAATCATGACAAACTAACACAAGATGAAGATTTCATTATAACTTGACATTCTGAGTTGTTTTCATGAAACCTGCGCTTCCCCTATAAGAGTTCAACCTACCATTATAGGAAAACGTGTTTTCGTGAAGAAATCATGACAAACTAACACAAGATGAAGATTTCATTATAACTTGACATTCTGAGTTGTTTTCATGAAACCTGCGCTTCCCCTATAAGAGTTCAACCTACCATTATAGGAAAACGTGTTTTCGTGAAGAAATCATGACAAACTAACACAAGATGAAGATTTCATTATAACTTGACATTCTGAGTTGTTTTCATGAAACCTGCGCTTCCCCTATAAGAGTTCAACCTACCATTATAGGAAAACGTGTTTTCGTGAAGAAATCATGACAAACTAACACAAGATGAAGATTTCATTATAACTTGACATTCTGAGTTGTTTTCATGAAACCTGCGCTTCCCCTACAAGAGTTCAACCTACCATTATAGGAAAACGTGTTTTCGTGAAGAAATCATGACAAACTAACACAAAATGAAGATTTCATTATAACTTGACATTCTGAGTTGTTTTCATGAAACCTGCGCTTCCCCTGTAAGAGTTCAACCTACCATTATAGGAAAACGTGTTTTCTTGAAGAAATCATGACAAACTAACACAAAATGAAGATTTCATTATAACTTGACATTCTGAGTTGTTTTCATGAAACCTGCGCTTCCCCTATAAGAGTTCAACCTACCATTATAGGAAAACGTGTTTTCGTGAAGAAATCATGACAAACTAACACAAAATGAAGATTTCATTATAACTTGACATTCTGAGTTGTTTTCATGAAACCTGCGCTTCCCCTATAAGACTTCAACCTACCATTATAGGAAAACGTGTTTTCGTGAAGAAATCATGACAAACTAACACAAAATGAAGATTTCATTATAACTTGACATTCTGAGTTGTTTTCATGAAACCTGCGCTTCCCCTACAAGAGTTCAACCTACCATTATAGGAAAACGTGTTTTCGTGAAGAAATCATGACAAACTAACACAAGATGAAGATTTCATTATAACTTGACATTCTGAGTTGTTTTCATGAAACCTGCGCTTCCCCTATAAGAGTTCAACCTACCATTATAGGAAAACGTGTTTTCGTGAAGAAATCATGACAAACTAACACAAAATGAAGATTTCATTATAACTTGACATTCTGAGTTGTTTTCATGAAACCTGCGCTTCCCCTACAAGAGTTCAACCTACCATTATAGGAAAACGTGTTTTCGTGAAGAAATCATGACAAACTAACACAAGATGAAGATTTCATTATAACTTGACATTCTGAGTTGTTTTCATGAAACCTGCGCTTCCCCTACAAGAGTTCAACCTACCATTATAGGAAAACGTGTTTTCGTGAAGAAATCATGACAAACTAACACAAAATGAAGATTTCATTATAACTTGACATTCTGAGTTGTTTTCATGAAACCTGCGCTTCCCCTATAAGAGTTCAACCTACCATTATAGGAAAACGTGTTTTCGTGTTGAAATCATGACAAACTAACACAAAATGAAGATTTCATTATAACTTGACATTCTGAGTTGTTTTCATGAAACCTGCGCTTCCCCTATAAGAGTTCAACCTACCATTATAGGAAAACGTGTTTTCGTGAAGAAATCATGACAAACTAACACAAGATGAAGATTTCATTATAACTTGACATTCTGAGTTGTTTTCATGAAACCTGCGCTTCCCCTATAAGAGTTCAACCTACCATTATAGGAAAACGTGTTTTCGTGAAGAAATCATGACAAACTAACACAAAATGAAGATTTCATTATAACTTGACATTCTGAGTTGTTTTCATGAAACCTGCGCTTCCCCTATAAGAGTTCAACCTACCATTATAGGAAAACGTGTTTTCGTGAAGAAATCATGACAAACTAACACAAGATGAAGATTTCATTATAACTTGACATTCTGAGTTTATTTCATGAAACCTGCGCTTCCCCTACAAGAGTTCAACCTACCATTATAGGAAAACGTGTTTTCGTGAAGAAATCATGACAAACTAACACAAGATGAAGATTTCATTATAACTTGACATTCTGAGTTTATTTCATGAAACCTGCGCTTCCCCTACAAGAGTTCAACCTACCATTATAGGAAAACGTGTTTTCGTGAAGAAATCATGACAAACTAACACAAAATGAAGATTTCATTATAACTTGACATTCTGAGTTGTTTTCATGAAACCTGCGCTTCCCCTATAAGAGTTCAACCTACCATTATAGGAAAACGTGTTTTCGTGAAGAAATCATGACAAACTAACACAAGATGAAGATTTCATTATAACTTGACATTCTGAGTTGTTTTCATGAAACCTGCGCTTCCCCTATAAGAGTTCAACCTACCATTATAGGAAAACGTGTTTTCGTGAAGAAATCATGACAAACTAACACAAGATGAAGATTTCATTATAACTTGACATTCTGAGTTGTTTTCATGAAACCTGCGCTTCCCCTACAAGAGTTCAACCTACCATTATAGGAAAACGTGTTTTCGTGAAGAAATCATGACAAACTAACACAAGATAAAGATTTCATTATAACTTGACATTCTGAGTTGTTTTCATGAAACCTGCGCTTCCCCTACAAGAGTTCAACCTACCATTATAGGAAAACGTGTTTTCGTGAAGAAATCATGACAAACTAACACAAGATGAAGATTTCATTATAACTTGACATTCTGAGTTGTTTTCATGAATCCTGCGCTTCCCCTATAAGAGTTCAACCTACCATTATAGGAAAACGTGTTTTCGTGAAGAAATCATGACAAACTAACACAAGATGAAGATTTCATTATAACTTGACATTCTGAGTTGTTTTCATGAAACCTGCGCTTCCCCTATAAGAGTTCAA